>NW_015641057.1:789838-799723 GCF_001515625.1 Sinocyclocheilus rhinocerous | reverse complement strand
TTATTTATTTTAAAATATGTCCCTCAAAAGGCATTCACTCAGCTAATTTGCATGTGAGTTATGCATGTGACCCTGACAATGTAATAATAAATAATTAAACAAATGACATGAAAATGGAACGTTATATATATATATATATATATATATGTACTGTATATATATGCTGTCATTCAAAAGTTTGGGGTTGGTAAGAGTTTCTTTTTTTTATTTTGATAATATATAGGTTATAATAGTATATACTAGATAATGAAAAAAAAATCGCCGTCTGGATTTAAATGAGTAAATGCGTACGATTTTAGGCTTTAATCATTATTGCAGTGACTAATATGTTTCTGGCATGTTGTATGTTTGGCAACAAATCTTTTAACCCTAACTAATGCAGTGTGTAGCTCAAACAACCAAGTTGGAAGATATATTCAAGGATTAAAATCAAATTCATCAGGCTGAAATTGTGAAAGATTTGCCATCACCGAATCCTGACCTAAACCCCAGTGCTGGAGTTTTACACTGCCTGTCCAAAAAACAGATCACACACTCTAATATTTCCCTGGACCGCCTTTATCTTTGATAACTTTGTGTTCTGTCATTGTGGCATTGTTTCAACAAGATTATGCAACATCACAACATTTATTTCCATCAAGAGTTGCATGAATTTTTGGCCGAGATCTTGTATTGACATTAGGAGAGTCCAACCAATCTGTAAAGTCAACTCCAGCACATCCTAAAGACTTTTAATAGGGTTAAGGTCACAACTGCAATAACTATCCAATCCAAAATGTTCACTATTTGCTTATTTAAATCCCAAAGGCAGTGTATATAAACCTAAAGGTAAGGTAATATGGATAATGTGACTTCCCGTAGCGGTGCAGATAATATTGATATCACATGCATGTTTAACATACAGTGTATGGTATGAATACAAATAAAATAAACCATGGCAAACATCCTGCAGTGCCATCAGCATACCATGGTATATGAAGATGCTAATTAAACAGCGGTATTACCATTCCTGCACCATGGCACCACCGCAGTGCTTTTTGTAGGGGGAGAGAAAAATGAGAACACAAGTGGTTGCTATGGCAAATAAAACTTTTTCATCATGAGCAGCAAAGCTGAAAAGAGAGGGATGAAATTAAAGTAAAGAGAAAGAAGAGAGCGAGAGAGATGGACATGAGGGAGATGTAATATATTGAGCGATGCAGTCAGGGGCACAATAAAAACAGCTCTCAGGAGAGAGCGCTGCAGTCAACAGCTCTTATGAGCCACTCAAGACATCTCTGTTGTACAGGTATTGTGTGGGCAAAACTTATTCACTGGAGCGATGACGTTCAGCCTGTTTTAATCCACACTGTTTCTGACCTAAACTGCACTCTTAAATAGAGCACAATATCAGTTTACAATGCCAGGCAAAGGTTTGAACTTTGAAGATGACACATTATCCAGGAAGAGCCGTGTCGGAGTCTCGGATTAATCCTCAAGCCTCATTTACATGGACAAAACCTAAACTTACAAAAGAGAGAGCGATTTTGGATCACTTATTTATAGCCTCCACCTTTGAGCTGTGTGTGCTTCACTGGTGCGAGTGTGTTTGTGGGTGTTTGTGTAGATATTTGATCATGTCTGAATGGTAAGAAGTAGGCGGACGCCTGAGGGTTTTGCTCTCTCTCTCTCTTTATTTTCTTCCACTGCTGATTTAAGAGATGCTATCACTAGCAACCAGTGTTGGGGGTAGTAACGCATTACATATAACATGTGATACATTATCAGATTACTTTTGATCAAGTAACTAGTAAAGTAATGCATTACGTTAAAATTTATGACAAAATATCGGAGTTACTTTTTCAAATAAATAACGCAAGTTACTTTGTTTTCCTATTTTTTGACTGACAGCTCTCCTATGTTGAGAGAAATTGGGAGTGAGGTGCAGAGACACTTCCTTCAGCCTGAGCCTTATTATTTTCACTTTTGGTGTGAAAGGGCCCTTTACAGTTACCAAAACTATAACATTTGGGGTTTTTTGTTATTAAAAAGCAAATAAGCAAAGCCCAGCGCAGGTGACAAAAAGTTACACAAAAGTAACGTAATGCATTACTTTACATAGAAAGTAACAAAATAACGCAATTCGTTACTTTTTCATGGAGAAATATTGTAATACATTACTTTTAAAATGTTCTAGCATTAACCACCTAACAACAACTAACAGCCATCGACATCTTGGCAATCACATTGCAATGCATTAAAAATCACCTTTACCTAGAAACCACTCTGAACATCTTGGTATCCACAAAGGAATGCAATATAAACGACTCAAGACACCTTAACAATAGCAACTAGTGCTGGGCGGTATGACCAAAAATTTATATCACGGTATTTTTCAAAATAGTTTCAAAACAGCTGTTCCCTCACCACAGTGCAACAGTGAAAAGGGACCCCTTTCAAACAGTGTCACGTTCCGAACGTTGTTTAAATGACATGCAACGGTATTGCGATATTTAAAAAATTCATATCATAACAAAAATAAACATCGGTATTCGGTATGAACCGGTATACCGCCCAGCACTAATAGCAACCACTCAGAACACCCTAGCAACCACATGGACAAGTGTTAAAACCTGTTCAAAACAGCCTAGCCACCATTGAGCAACGCCAAAGCAAACTTGGCAATATGCTAAAACCCACTCAGCAACAAGCAGCCATATGAACCTATTATTACAGCAGTGAGTTTCACATGCACAAACACCACTCACATCTGCTTCAAATATAGAAATGTTTTTTCTATTTACTAGTTCTATACTGAAGCTTTATGCAACAGACCCTATGACTCCAAACAGACACAGATCACATGGAAACCGAACGCCCAGTAAATTTAGCTCTTTGTACTTTTTCCTTCCCTGAACTACGTGTTCCATATCTTGCTAAGGAAAGGTTTGCAGCTTTGTTCTGAGTGCCCAACTACCCTCATATTAATATAGCCGGCATGCAGGTGGAGGGGAGAGAGACCAACTCTCATGCCATTTACAGCTAATATGATTTTCACCACAGAGCATCAAGCACAAAGCACAGAGGTTAAAGAGCGCGTTTATATATAAAAAAGCACATGCGCACTTACCTTTGAGGTTTTTACACCCTTTCCGGCAAAAAGGAAAAAAAACACATTTTTTTCATTGCACCTACTGTATTTTTCTGTGAATCTACAGCCTGTAACCCTATTCTATGTCAGGTCATCAAGGGCAATGGAGAAAAATATAAGTTGCGTATGAAGCTGAAAGCAAAAAAGGGAGGAAATGCAACATAACCTTAAAAATTGTTCCATGGAAGAACCTTCAACATCCATGTTACCTTTCCATTGCACAAAGTGTTCTTTATAATAACACTTTTTATGTATAATAATTTATGTATAATATGTTTATGTATAATAACACATAAATAGGTTTTTCAGATTATTAAAACAAAAAACATGGTTCTTTTTAAGAATCATTCACTGAGAGTTTCTCTACACTCTTAGAATTAAAGGTTTTTTATTGGCATCAATGATTCCATGTGGAACATACTGTATAAAGGTGCAGTATGTAATATTGACAGCTAGCGGTTGAAATAATTACTACAGTCCAAATTCAAAATATTGGAGAGAGTTGTTTCTCCCACCCCCTCCTCCACAGACTGGATGCTCACGTTGGTTGCCAGATTGAGAGAACACGACAAGAATGATTGCAATTGGCAATGAAAAGTGACAGGCCTTACACTGTAAGTTGACGACTTGACTTATCCGCATTGTAATATGCCTCAGGTCATAGAGCTTTTAGATCCATGCTGAGACTTTTTAGGTCGGGTCAAATCTGTGATCTCTGACCCAGTTTGTTTGCTTGCTTCCATGGCTGTAACTGGCAACCTGGGGAGTCGGAACACTATTGGCTAAACTGGCAGGGGGCAGAATCACAAAAACTAAAACAAAAACAGACATTCTGACACAGAACACACATTTCAAAGTGGAATAACTGGCTGTAGCATTGATTTTCAGAGAAACAAGTATGAGACCTTAGCATGTTTCCTAAATATCTGCAATCATTATGTTTTTTTATGCTTTAGTACAGTCCAAAAATTACATACAGCACCTTTAACATCCATGGAACTTTTCTATTGCACAAAAGACTCTTCAGAGTGTAAAAGGTTCTTCAGATTGATAAAAATCTTATGAAGAAATCTTATATGAAGAAACAAAAATGTATTTTAAAAACTATTCACTGAAAGCTTCTTTGGAGAACCAAAAATGGTTCTTCTACGGCATTGCTGTGAACAGGAAGTATTACTTAAGTATATTTGAGCCTTTTTATAGGACAGCGACAGGAACCATGTGCATGTGCACATCTCTAAAATATTGAAAGCGTTTTAAGATATACATTTGTCCCAGTCATGAAACATCACATCACATATGGCATGAATGGTACTGGGAACACAGAGGAACATGCAGCACTTTCATGCATTTATTCCACAAGGTTTCGACCTGTAGAGCAGAGGCTTTATTGGCAGGTGGAGAGGTTGTCCCTGGACTGGGATCGGGGGGCGGAGGTGGAGGTGGAGGGGACTTTCTCCTGACAACAGGCTGGGGAGACGGAAAACTCCATCACCAGCAGAGGCCATCCCAAATCGCCCCCTCAGCAGTGCTCCGGAGCTGTAACAGGAGAGCCAGCAGCCTCCTACGCCAGTGACACACACACACACACAAACCAGCGCTACTCCTTTCAAAGCGAATGCTTTTGGCTCAGCTTTGAAGATCGATACTTTCTAACCTTCTTTTCATTTATTTTAAAAACAGTACGTGCCCTTTTCTTCCTCTGTGTAGGCATATGTAGCAAAAGAACTCCATTAAAAGTGTTTCCAATAGAATTGTTCCACTCAGGAGGATATAACTTGGATACAAAGCGATGGTTATTATTATCAGGTTAGGTCAGCTTTGACTCAAACTTTCTTTGCTTCTAGATTAATGCGGTTTATGGTACATTTCTCCCTCGCAGCGTGAATTATGGTCTTTTTTCCACCTGCGCGCTTCAATCTCTGCTGCTGCTGCTTTCACTTAGCAGACATTTCACAAGTCATTTCAAAGCCAGGTGTTGATGACACACTCCGCAAGCGGCTTCTCAAGGACGTCGAGCTGTGCTCGGACAACATCTCCACATATTGAATCCGTCACAATAGTGACAGAGCGTGTGTCTGAGAATAACTCTCGGGCGCCATCGCAACTCTGAATCTTCCATGTTTAAAAGTCTCTGGATTGCTGTGCGAGCGCGCAGCCCGTGGATGATTCATTCTGTAATCTCTCCGTGCATATCAGAGATATTGACTGCCGGAGAAAAGCTTTCAGACGTAATGGAGATTCATTTTTCCGATGGTGTTAAGAGGAACATATAGCTCATATTTGCACTGGCCTTCTCCGCTGTGCGCTATGAGATTTCAAAGAACCAAAGAACGAGTCGAAAGGAGACGGAAATATGACACAGGCATTGATCTGAAAAACTCGAACGAGAGAAATGTTTGGAGAATGCAGGCTTGGAACCTTAATGCAGTTTGTATGTATTAGATGCAACAGTTACACTGTAAATCTGGAGTCTAAAACGTGTTCCACTGAACCTGTTGTAAGTAATGGAAGACTACAGGCATATAAACAATTCCATGAGTGCTGTAGCTCTGTCGTCCATGACAACGCTGAGTGGGACGAGTTATAGCCTTCAGGCTCTCCACGGCAACCGGCGGCACAATTAAAAAAAGCAAACAAACACAAAATGAAACACCCAGCCTCCATCTCACCTCCACCCGCTATAGTCGACTGTGCATGCTATCCTTCACAAAACAAAATACACAATGGAATAAAACACACACCAGAGGAGGAACATCTATTATTTATACTGAAATACAACATAATACATGAAGGTAGTCCTTAAAGTTACAGTAGATGCGTGCTAGTGACCTACGAACCTGAATTTCACACTCCTTCACACGAAACTGTTCCTTTTAAAGGAACAATTGACAGTCATGCATTTACAATGAATATGGGGCAAGTGTACAACTTCTGCTGTGAGAATTTTCGGAATACACATTTTTATGGCTGTTAATACAGAAGGAGACATACTAAATTAGTGTGAATAATTATATATAAAATGGCATCCTTATATTTCATAAAAACACGCTGCTCATGGTATGATGCAATGCAATGCCCAAAGACATTAATTTGCATAAATAAAATAATGCATTGACTTTTTTAAAGACACCTTTTGTCTAGTCAATGCATTTATCTACAATTGTAATAAATTAAATAACAATAATAATCTTAATTTTGCACACACACACACACACACACACACTATTGTGCATATAACCACACTACAGTAACATGGCACTAATTAATTGCTTGAACATTAATGTGAGTTTACATGCATATGTTCAAACACACATGCACAGAACATTAGTTTAAACTTGTTTCAGAGGGTACATTGGGTTTGGCGCCTGTGGAGAGAACGCACATGCCATTTAGGAAACTATAACTTGGGAAAAACATTAGCGTCAGATTATTGATGTAATATTTATGAAGTAATATCAGGAGGCTGTTGTTCCATTATTCAGAGCGATGGAGGGAGCAAGGAGTGGAGGAAGGAAAAAAACGGCTAGTGTTAAAAGACTCATGCGCAAGCTGCAGGTGGGTGGAAAAGGGCTTCCCTGCTATTACTGACGCACAGCTTACATAAACACACACACATGTTCTCACTTTCACAATGTGACCAAGCCATCACGTACACACTTACTGAGTTACAAAACAGTTTAAACTACAGCAAAAGCCCTCTTTCTAATAAACATAACACATTCAAACGTGAGATTTGAGAAGGTGGATGTAGCCTCAGAGATGTTTGGGGGATGTTGGTGTGGCAACAGCATTTTTGGTAATGGAAATATATTCTGTATATTTACAATCCACACTTCTTTTCATTTCATATGCAGTTTTTTACTGTTCATTCTAGTATTGTCAAAACAAGATGTCTAAATGCAATTTCGCATGGGGTGTATAGTGTTTCACATAGGAAGAATCAGAAGAGTCATAACTCACAGGAAGACCACGGCGGCAATCATTTTCATTTAGAAAACGGCAAGTTTTGGCAGTGCGCAAGCGGAGTAAATCCAAAATCCTGTCGTTTGTGTGTGCTCAGCTTTTTTGCCATTCAAAATGCTATAACACCTTGGCATTGGGGTGTGTCTGTAGCAAGTGTTATGTCTAGGTTTTTATCAGCACAGGGCCAATATAATAAACATATATAGGCCTATCCACCGAGTGCGGCCATTTGTACAGGAACTTGTATGAGCAAGAAGCTACCGTGCTATTCGTTCCAGTTATTTTGTAGCTATACTTTGCTATTGCTTCTAGTTATTTACCTATAGTGGCTAATGAATCGCACATTCAAAGTAAAAGATAACTTTTTTACGTTGAAGAATAAGGTGAATACACATGAAAAGATGCATGTTTCCGAATGCCAAACGTATATAGTTCTACTTTAATAAATTCAGTAAACCCAGCGTTTTGTACTTTTGTAAACCCAGTGAGTCACTGAGAATGGCTTATTTTAGAAAACCATTATAAAATTGAATGTAATCCCCATGAGGCACAATTACTTTAATTTCTTTATTACTTTGGAATATAACAATTATTATTATTTATTTAATTACATTTTTTTTTTTTTTAAATGAGGCGGCCTCAGTGACATATGCCATCAACAAAGGTGCAGCCTACAAAATTAAATGCAGGCCCTTTCCCAAATGGCACACTTAAATAATAAGTTCACTTCCAGAATGAAAATTCTGTCATCATTTACTCACCCTTCACTTATTCCAAACCTGTATGAGTTTCTTTCTTCTGTTGAACACAAAAGAAGATATTTTGGAAAAATTCTAGTATCCAAACAGTCGATGGGCACCATTGACTTCCATAGTAGGAAAAAAAATGCTATGGAAGTCAATGGTGCCCATCAACTTTCGGATAACAACATTTTTCAAAATATAATCTTTTGTGTTCAACAGAAGAAAGAAACTCATACAGGTTTGGAACAAGAGGAGAGTAAATGATGACAGAATTTTCATTCTGGAAGTGAACTTATCCTTTAATGTGCATTTGCAGACTTACTAGAGTGTAGGGTATGCCATTTGTCATTACAGGTTTAAAAAGGGTGCTTGCAAGTGCCACCTTTGCTCCTTTGCTCGACAGTCAAAGCTTCATTACGTCACAAAATTGTGGATTTTTGAGGAAGGCCAGGACTTAGGGTTCCATTTGGGACAAAGCTGATCCCCTGTCAATCCCACAAGCCACACATTTTTATACAGAAAAAGAGAACTTGTGAAAAATAAGTGCAAAATGTCATTCAGTAAATATTGTGTGACATGAACTATGCTAGTCATAAACCATATACGCAATAAAGTACTTAACTGCCACGAAATTATAAATACATATCTATGATAAACAATATTTATAACGATAACTATAATGATCAGTATATTAACGTCAACACACCAATGGTCCGTCTCGTTCTTTTTATTCTAAACGCGTAGCTACTTCGTGTGTGTGAATGGTTTATTGTTTGAGTCGTTGTAGTTGTGGTGTATTCTATTAGAGTCAGAACGAAAGTTCTGTTTAAGTTTATGGTTCCAGGTATCGTTTTTGATGTATGAATGTTAAGTAAATGTTTTAAAGTGTATAAAACATTTCGCCGCGCGTCGGCAGCACAAAAACGTGTCTTACCCAAATGAGGTCATGCGATCAGAATAAATGCCGATGAAGGTTTTAATCATCATCATGTCTTCTACATTCAGCCTTACCTGTCTTCATGAAGCCTACATGAAGTGTCAGATGAATCGCCACTTTTCCCTCAGTAAGCTGTTCCGTTACTCGCCTGTTCTCTCTTTTGAATATCCTAGTTTAGTCACGTCACTCACGCGACATCTGCTTTTTAAATATAGGCCTAATTATCCCTCAAAGTCAAAAACCACATTAGACAACATATTAAAATTAAATAACTTTTAGAATAACTTAATGGACCAGGTGAAGTTGTTTTTGAAATGCAATCAATGCACTTGGCAGGGGTTTCTTCAGCGGCCGTAGGTCAGACAGACACAAATAATAGGCAAGGCAAGGCAAGGCAAGGCAAGTTTAACTACCTTTTCAATAATCTTTCCTATAAAAGGAAGGTTTGATATTGGTCTATAGTTGCTCAATATGGTGTTATCAAGATTGCTCTTTTTCAGAAGGGGTTTAACAACTGCAGTTTTCAGGGAGTTTGGAAACGTCCCGGAAAGAAGTGAGGCGTTCACCACTTCTAAGAGATCTTCCTCCAAACAGTTAAGTACCCTTTTGAAAAAATATGTGGGAAGTGTGTCAAGATAGCAGGTTGAAGATTTAAGGTGCTGTACTATTTCTTCCTAAATTTTGCTATAAGTAAAAATTATAATAATCCCAATTGCTAGTTTTATTTAATCATCTTTTATCTTCTTTAACAAGTGATTTTAAGAAAGATGCTTGTGTTCCCCAGTGAAAAAATAAATATACTTAAATGTATTTGAAATACATATATTTCATGCTAAGTAAAAACATTTTCATATTTATGTACTTAATAAAATACCCTGCAATTGTACTGTTAGTGTACTAAACTAGTATACTTAAAGTCTGCTAAATTGGAACAACTTATTTTGTACTTAATGCACTTTAATTGTGCGGAAGTAGTGCTGAAGTCCAATTATAGACATAGTATATTTGATTGTGCTAAAGTGGAACTATTGCAAGTATACTTCAGGTGCACTTTAAATATCTTGCATTTAAAGACCGATATTATTCAAAGATCATACAATCCTCATCAA
>NW_015641057.1:777352-787487 GCF_001515625.1 Sinocyclocheilus rhinocerous | reverse complement strand
GATTTTAAGAATTTTAAGAAAGATGCTTGTGTTCCCCAGTGAAAAAATAAATATACTTAAATGTATTTGAATTTCATGCTATTCATGATAATGTACATATTTATGTACTTAATAAAAATACCCATTTTGTACTTAATGCACTTTAATTGTGCGGAAGTAGTGCTGAAGTCCAATTATAGACATAGTATATTTGATTGTGCTAAAGTGGAACTATTGCAAGTATACTTCAGGTGCACTTTAAATATCTTGCATTTAAAGACCGATATTATTCAAACATCAGACAATCCTTTTTAAAAGTGACAAACACATTTTAGACTTAATATTAAGAAATGTGCATTGTGCACAAGTAGTAGGCCTACGCCAAATAAATGTAATTATAATTTTTATATCAGTAAGTCTCGAGTAAATATGTTAAAGGTGCAATAGGTGATTGTCTTAAGAAACATTTTTTGTTATGCTGGTTGAAAGTCTCTTCACATCCCGATAGCAATCATTAAGTTAAGTGGTCTAAATGTATTTGTCTGTATTTATATATTCTGTGGAAGGCGTAGGACCAAGAAATGTTCGTCCAATCAAAACGCTGGATCCGAGCGTTTTAACTGGCTTTCCTACCTGCCTGTCAACGTATGTTTAGCATACCTCTGCGCACCCGGTTCACGCAGACAGGACTCGTCATCAGCGCGTTCACGCACGCTGTGCAGACAGAGCGAGAATGGCAGACAAACATCAACAACCCGATCTTCCTTCCTGGTATTGTAGTACTTTTAAAGTTTTCTCACCGGTGAATGACACATGATGTAGCCCAGCGGTTCCCAATTCCAGTCCTCGCGCATGTGGCTAAAGTTAGCATTTTCCAAGATCTCCTACTGCACCTTTAATAGATTTGAACTATACTTAGTATGAAATAAATGTATTTTAAATATATTACTTTTTTTACTAGGGTTGCCATGCAGAATGTTCTCCAATCACATGTAACTGACCCCTGACATGTAATGAGGTTCGAAAAGAACAAGAAGAACCCCTGCACAGCAGCTTCCTAACCTCTCCAGATCCCTTTCCGTAACTTGAGCAGGATGTCGGTGAGGACCTCCGCATCACTATCAAGTCTGCTTATACAGATGCGGATTTGTATATTTATGAAGTTTGGATCCATCCAGCTCTAGTTCTATCATGACATCGCTGGAGGGGAGACGAGAAGTGCCGCTCTATTGTAGTGACACCACAACACGCCATACAACAATGTGCCACAGGGACTTCTCTCTCTCTCCTGCTGTCTGTGTTTTCCTGCGTTTACTTCTCTCCTCCTCATTGTTTCCTGTTTTCCCTCCATCCCCGCTTTCTTTCGCTCTTTCATTTTTCTAGCATAGCCCTCTCCTCCTTCTTTCCTGTGCTTGCCCACAGACCTGCTGCTGTCAGTTTGGTAAAGCGTGGCCTCAATGAGCCATGGTGACTCACTGTGTGTGTGTGTGTGTGTGTGCGTGCGCTCATCAATCTAGAATGGAGAAACAAATAGGGTTTTTTTTTCACTGATCTCCCTCCTGCCCTGTGAGATCTTCCAGGCGACTGTCAGAACACTCCTGTGTCATTCATGCCCCCTTAAGCAAACACACGGGCGCATGTGTGTGTGTGAATGAGTGTGTATGCTGACATGTTTCCAAGTGCATGTTCTCATGTGTGAATTGTTCATCGTGGAAAGACAATGAATTTTGCCATGTGTGTTTGGTAAGTGAAATTAGAGGCGTAACGAGCAGCGCTGTGAAGTGATTGCACAGGGAGTTACAGACAAATGTTGCATCGCTGTACAACCACAGAACACAAACTGCTCTGACATTCGTTTATTTCTCAGAAACATTTACTTCTCGCTCATCACCTATTCATTCAGTTCTCGCTCTCGCTGTGGCTCTAGTATCGCACCCTCTGCGGCCGTGTACACACGACAAAAATAACTGGAGTACATTTTACAAGAAAATACTGTTTCATTCTTCAATTTTATGTTTAAGTCTGTTATTTGTCATTTCTTTGTATTTATTTGTGAAATTCACTAGCAATTTTTGAGCGTTTTTTTTTTTAAGTAAACCCTTCACCAATTTTCTTCAATTATTTATTATATAAATATTATTATTTGGTAATTATTAGCATGCATTCTTTTAAATAAAATTTGAAGCAGAAATATGTCACTGCATTATTAACTCTTTTTTTCAGTTCGGATGAATACACACTACACAGATTTAATGAAACTTAAAAGGTGAATTCATTTCATAGAAAGCAGCTATCAGTCTGCAATTAACCAAACCTTTAGACTTCAATTATGAAACACAATAGAATTTGCAAATCATTTACAAGAACATTCTTTCAAAAATTATCACAAAAAAACTAACATTTGTGCATACATTCTTGCAGTCTTATTCTAAATTTTTTATTTTTTTTTCACAAGAATTGTTTTGCAGTTCTTTTTTTTTTACCAAATTTTACATTCCACACATTCACAGCCTATTATCAAAGCTCACACGGATACTTTGAGGCAACATAAATTACTGAAATTCATGTTTATTTTGAATATTCAAATTTCAGATTGTCGCTATACACTATGCAAATTCCACAGGTGTGTCCAAGTTACTTTTATAATGCATATGCATGATTTGAAGCTTAAAGCAGAGCACCGAAAATGCATTAAATTGTATATATTTAAAAGAAAAATGTAGAAATGCCAAACTTGTCAACATACACCGAATAGCACTCCAGATCTGTCTAAACAAGCACTCATTAATAAAGAATGAAGCCCGTTTTAAATATAGCACTTCATTCCTGTCTCTCTCTCTCTCTCTTTAAAAGTGCTTGTGGATTACAGAGAGCTTTCAGCACCATGGAGAGCTCCAACAGCCACAATCCAATGAGAGAGGCATCTGATTATGAGAGGACATCTCCAAACATGCCTTTTATCACCTGCTTTTGTATGAGTGCGTGCATTTGTGCCCATATTGTGTGTCACTGTTTAACGGAGTGTACATCCTTTAGTTTGTGCTTGTATCTCAGTGTGTATGCATGTATGAGTGTGTGTGGTGGACGTTGACAGCACACCAGGTGTCCCCTCGGCAGGGGCTCCACGGTAAACATCAGTAAACAGCGAACCTGCTGACGAGCTCTGACCTTATCCACTCCTCTAAACTCCATCCCTGCATCCCTCCGTCTCCCTGTACGCATGCATGCTCCGCATCTGTCTCTCCTCAGCAGGGCAACTCCAATATTCATCTGCCCTCATTTGTCAAAGGTAGGATGAATCCTTTATGCAGAGCAGAGGAAATGTGTGTGTGTGCCCTATGGCAGAACAAAAAAAAAATCACAAATGATGAAGCAAAATGAATGAATGAAAGGTAAAAAATGAAATAGAGTGAGAATAGAAGAATAGAAAGAAAGAAAGAAAGAGAGAGATGACTCACAAAATTTGATTTTTAGTTAATATATTTAATAGAATAGTTATTTAGTATAATATAATTACTTCTTCTGGAAATTCAAACCCAAATGTTTTAAATATTGCATAACCATGAAGTAATGTCTATTTTTAAATAGTCTTTCAATTAAAATACTTAAACTTTTAACTTAAATGTTTTTAAAAGTTCTGGAAAATTCTGGAGTATTCATAAATTAATTATATTTTTCATGACAAATGTCTGTAATCAGTAAAAAAAACAAAACAGCATATACATCTCTCTGTGTATATACACTATATTTTATAGTAAATTATTTTTAAACTGCTATATATAATACTCAGATATAGTTTATAAAACTAAAAAAAATATGTAAATATTAATAAATATGGGGTATTGTATATTATGTTATGGTTTATATTATTTAATTATTTGGGCATGGTAGCAGAGTATGCAGTAATCTGTACTATACTGTAGTAACATGATAATATTGTTTTTTATTTAATTTTATAATATGTGCCATAACATGTTTTCTGGACATATGTTTCCTAATTTCATGGTAATACTATGGTCTTCTGGACTTATAAATACATTTATTTATAAATGTATAAATAGACTTGTATAAATCTATTTATTTATATAAATAAATAGGATTTTTAATTAATATATTTAACATCATATAGTTATTTAGTCATTTTTCCTGGAGATTAAAACCCAAAATGTTTTAAATATCACTTAACAATGAAATAACATCTACTTTTAATAATATACTTATAAAAAAAGTAAAGATTTTATATAGTGTAAATAGTAATATACTGTATATGGGGTATGTTATGTGCCATAATTATACCATGTTAGTGTTTTTTGGGACCTGTAGATGTACATGTAGCATGATAATATTGTTTTTTGAATATGGTGCCATACTCATAACATGTTTCGGTAGCACTTTAGTATAGGAACCAATTCTCACTATTAACTAGTTGCTTATTAGCATGCCTATATTGGCTGTTTATTAGTACGTATAAAGCACATATTCTGCATGACCATATTCTACATCCCTAATCCTATACAATACTTAACAACTACCTTGCTAACAATTAATAAGCAGCAAATTAGAAGTATATTGAGGCAAAAGTTGGTTGTAGTTAATGGAATTAGAGCGAGAAGTGTTCCTCCCAGTAGAGACAAGGTAATCTTGGCTTACCAACCTCGACCAAATTAGATAAATTGACCCTCACCTTTGTAAAGATTCATTTGTCTGTTTACTCGGATGCTGAGAGAGCCTGGAGAGCAGGAAGGTCAAACCCTCAACCCCTGTGTGGATGCCAGCTGTCTGATAGAGTGAGACAGACAGACACAGAGAGAGAGAGAGAGAGAGACAGCTTCACTCGGAGGGGAAGTTTAAGCTAAAGGTAAAGGTAAGGATGGATGGATGGATCAGCAGGTCTACTTGACCCCCCGATTAGCTGAGCTCGCTTTAATTAGCGCTGAGCTAAGTGCCAGTAATTAGCCGCATTGTGTCACCTGCCAGAGGCCCTGCACCATCGCAGCACATGTTGCTATGGCTACCAGAGGACAAGAATGGAGGGGCGGCGGAAAGAAAACTAGAGGAGAGGAAGAGAGGAAGAGAGCAAGAAAGCGCCAACGTTAGGCATGATCCAAACAAAAACAGCATGCGGCGAGGACACGGATGAAGATTTGTTTTCCCGTGAGAAAGTCCATTAGAAAGTACTAAAGATTAATAAATGGCGTAAAAATCACTCATGCGTGAAAGGCTGGTAAACCAATGTACAAAATAAAGGCGAACACCATGAACTCAACCTTTTAGTGATGCTTAAAAATGCTTTAGAGTTCTGACATCATTTATCATTCAAAAATGACACAATGACACATACATGGTATGATGCACGACAACAAACTTCCTTGAATAGCGCAGCATTTTTCAGTAGTTACTTAAAGAATGTTCCAAGGTCTAACTAGATTCCTGAAGGAAGTATCGGTTTGCAAAGGAGAGGCAGAATAGTTCAAGGTAAATTTAGGTTTTGGGTTTTGTTCCTTTGAAACTGAAAGATACAGTTTCCAGTCACCATTGCTCAGTATCTTAGAGATGGTGAAATGCAAAGAATCGTGTTGAAACCAAGTATGCAAAAACGGTATACATCATTATGTTATGTTAGGATTTACAAAAGCACTGTAAAAACACGTTTTATGTACTGTTGATCAATATACTGTACTGTACTATATGATCTCATTATGGTTATATTTTTGAGGGGTTTATGCCTTTTTTGTTAATAGGACAGTGGGGATATGATAGGAAAGCATAGGGCAAAGCGAGGGAAATGGGATCGGCAAAGTACAACAGCAGAAACTAACGCTCTTGTACTTTGTACATACAATAAATTACACATTGTTCCTTAACTGTGCCTCAACAATTGTACCACTGAAATATAATTTGTTTTGCTAAAAAAAATATGAAGACCAAAATATCAAAACTAGTGCGAGGGAAAATATGTGAATGTATAATGCAGGTTGTTTCTCGTTCGTGACCCTCAACCTTCAAGATTTTGAAGGATGAAAATGACAGGAGCTGCTAAATAAATGAGCTGCAAACTTCTCAAACAGGAATGGTGTTGAGGGAGCTGCATGGAGACTGACTTCAATGTCTTTCTTGATCAAACAAGGCCCTCTGCTGGTCATGCAGAAGCCACCGGAAGCTCTCTCCTCCACATCACGAGTAGACACGCCCCTTATTGCTGATTGGCTACAAGTTTGTTTTGCTATTCAGCCCGAATCAGTTGCCGAATCAGTTTTCTAAAGTGTTTTTGAAAAATCACATACCCTGCCTTTAATCTGTTTACACTTTTAGGTCCCCCCAAAATATGGACACATAAGTCACAGTTAAAAATGTATCAATTTCAAACGATCTAATCAAGTGACAACTACAAAAACATGATTTTGCCTTTAACTTTTAGCCAACTGGTTCAATAGTCATAGTGGATATATATATCAATATGACCCACTAATGTTTGACAAACAGAAAGAGCCAAAATATTTTATGTCTTCATTTTGAACAGTATTGTTATATCATCTAAAACCACACAAACTTAGTTGTGTATTTTTTTCCTTGATGAGTGCATCTCATATACTATATTTCTTTAAAAAAATACACATTTGGGGTTGGCAAGATTGTGTTTAAGAACTATTTTATGTACACCAAGATTGCTATTTTTTTATCAAGAAAAATTTATAATATTGCTACATAATTTTAAAACTTAAAACAACTGTTTTCTCATGTGAATATATTGTAAAATGTAATTTTTTCCTGTCATAAAGCTGAATTTTCAGCACCATTACTCCAGTCTTCAGTGTCACATGATCCTTCAGAAATCATTCCATTATGCAGCTTTGCTGCTCAAAAAACATGATGATTATTTTTTGATTATTGATTCATGATGATTATACATTTTTTAGGATTATTTTATAACGTTATGAATGTCATTTCTCTAGTGTAAATTACACTTAGATTTTTTTTTTAGAATGCAAAGACATTTATTTAAAATGTTGTTCAAGCAACCAATACTTTCTAGATTCACTGTATACATCTACAATTCCTTTTAAATTACAGCTTTGAGATGGAAGACTATCAAACATTATTCTGAAAGTTCTTCAACAACAGTAAACGCACTCTTTTGAGCCAGATCTTAAGTAGTCAAAAGAGACATTACACTTGTTGTGCATGCACACACACCTCCTCAAAAACAAATTCATGGCAACGAATGTGCAGGGTAGATAGAAAAGAGAGACAGCAACTATGAGCTGTCCGAAAAACAGCGAGAAATGTGCTTTTTCACTGCAGTGGGAGAGAGGCGTTATGTGGGCCTCCTCGGAGCCCAGCTGAGGCAGAGTAACAGGGTTTGTCCTGCTGACGTCAGAACAGTCCGTGTAAACACCGCAGTCTCTAGGGAAGGAAACAGAGAGAGCAAAAAATAGCGAGAGAGTGGAGGGAGAGCGGGCCACCTAGCAACCCCTCGTCCTGCTGCCATGGAGAGCAGAGGAGACAAACCTATAGGAGAGTGGAGATGATGCAAGCACTGGGCAAACTCAGGGATTCCCTCATCTGGGGTTCGCACCAGCCCACGTCCCAGGAATCACCCCACACACCGCGGGACTGCAGCAGTAATGAGATTCAATTACTGCAGAGCCTTATGTAACCAGCTAGGGACATGTTTTCACCAGTGTGCACACACACACACACACACTTTCGGTCACGCAAACACATGACAAATGCAGTGGAACACAAGCACTTAGAGTTAATATTAAAAGCACTTTGTAAGTATAAAAACAAAGGCATTCTGTAAAAGAAGCTGCTATCTTTGCACACAGAAAAGTGCTATAATTAACGTAACATGTAACGTGTCATGTGAAGCTAATGTGTGCACTTGTGAGACAAACACGACTTGAAATGTGCCTGACTGAATGCGCCATTATTCATTATTTCACTTTCATTCTGCTTCTTTGTTTATTTGCACAGTTAAACCGGTTTTAATTGGTAAAGATAATTAGCTTTCTCATTACAGAGATGTGAGATACACACCATCAATAACATTCATTACTGCTCACTAAAGCTCTTGCTGCATGTCATTATCGATTAACTCCCTCAGTTTACAAAATGATATTATTGGATGACTTGCTCCACCTAGTGACATTACTTAGTATTAGTCGGTGATAATATATCTATTAAAACTTGCACATAACCACTATAGCCTTAAAGGGTTAGTTCACCCAAAAATGAAAATTCTGTCATTAATAACTCACCCTCATTTCGTTCCAAACCAGTAAGACCTCCGTTCATCTTCGGAACACAAATTAAGATATTTTTGATGCATTCCGAGAGCTCTCTGACCCTCCCATAGACAGCAAGGGTACCACGATCAACGTCAAGAAACGTAGCAAGGAGATCGGTAAAATAATCCATGTGACATCAGGGGTTCAACCGTAATATTAGGAAACTACGAGAATACTTTCTGTGCGCAAAAGAAAAAAAAACGATTTTATTCAACAGTTCGTCTCCTCCACGTCACCCTAGCGCCATTTTGGAGAGTATTCACTGAACGCAAACAGCGTATGCTGTTCTGTGTCAGCTGTGTCACGCGGATACGTTGCTTTCGTTTAAATCGGGTTAGTTCACCCAAAAATGAAAATTCTGTCATTAATTACTCACCCTCATGTCGTTCCAAACCAGTAAGACCTCCGTTCATCTTCGGAACACAAATTAAGATATTTTTGATGCATTCCGAGAGCTCTCTGACCCTCCCATAGACAGCAAGGGTACCACGATCAACGTCAAGAAACGTAGCAAGGAGATCGGTAAAATAATCCATGTGACATCAGGGGTTCAACCGTAATATTAGGAAACTACGAGAATACTTTCTGTGCGCAAAAGAAAAAAAAACGATTTTATGCAACAATTCGTCTCCTCCACGTCACCCTAGCGCCATTTTGGAGAGTATCACTGAACGCAAACAGCGTATGTTGTTCTGTGTCAGCCGCACCACACGGTTACAAAACCATCTCTAAAGAGTTTGGACTCCACAAATCCACAGATTGTGTACAAATGGTGGAAATTCAAGACCACTGTTACCCTCCCCAGGGGTGGTCCACCAACAAAGATCACTCTATAAGCAAGAAGTGCAATAGTCCGCAAGGTTGCAAAGGAACCCAGGGTAACTTCTAAGCAACTAAAACACATTCTCACATTGACTAATGTTGATGTTCATGAGTCCATCATCATCCTACAAGCTGTTGTGCAGGACTGATCAGCAGTTACAAGAAACTTTACCTGGAGTTATTTGCTGCAAAATGGGGTCACACCAGACACTGAAAGCAAAAATTCACATACTTTTGCTACTCACAGATGTAACACTGGATCATTTCTCTCGATATGTAAATGAAAGTATATATTTTGTCTCATTTATTTAACTGGGTTCTCTTGGTCTACTTACAGGACTTGTGTAAAAATCTGATGACCTTTTGGTTCATGTTTATGTAGAAATAGAGAAGATTCTAAAGAGTTCACAAACTTTCAAACACCACTGTGTGTGTGTGTGTGTGTGTGTGTGTGTATATACAGGTGCATCTCAATAAATTAGAATGTCGTGGAAAAGTTCATTTATTTCAGTAATTCAACTCAAATTGTGAAACTCGTGTATTAAATAAATTCAGTGCACACAGACTGAAGTAGTTTAAGTCTTTGGTTCTTTTAATTGTGATGATTTTGGCTCACATTTAACAAAAACCCACCAATTCACTATCTCAACAAATTAGAATACTTCATAAGACCAATAAAAAAAAACATTTTTAGTGAATTGTTGGCCTTCTGAAAAGTATGTTCATTTACTGTACATGTACTCAATACGTGGTAGGGGCTCCTTTTGCTTTAAACCAACCAAAGACTTAAACTACTTCAGTCTGTGTGCATTGAATTTATTTAATACACGAGTTTCACAATTTGAGTTGAATTACTGAAATAAATGAACTTTTCCACGACATTCTAATTTATTGAGATGCACCTGTATATATATATATATATATAAACACACATTGACATGGGACACGTCCAGTGTACAAACTAAGCAACTTGAACATCCAAAAGGTAGTCAAACAAATGGTTTCTTAAAAGTATGCTTTTTATTTACAAAAAAAAAAAAAAA
>NW_015641057.1:774267-777051 GCF_001515625.1 Sinocyclocheilus rhinocerous | reverse complement strand
AAAAAAACCTTGGAAACAGCCATATTTATGAAAAGGTGCTTGACCTATTGAAAAACAATATGAATGAAATTAGTGTTTAATTTTTAGTAATGACAATTTTTGTTGTCATAAAAACCTGCATTACAATGCAAAATAACAATTGTCTATACAAAATATTATGAAAACAAAAACTCTTGTACTTTTTTCATCATTATATTGTTTATATATTAAAAAAAAAAAAAAAAAAAAAAAACTTTAAACAGCACTTTTTCAATAGCATTTCAAGTTAAAGTGAGCTAAATAGACAGTCATGTTTGCCTGATGAGGTAGCCATAGCAACATCGCTCCAGAGCGTTGAGTATTTAAAGGTAATTGTCAAAGAATAAATAGCCAACTGTCATCAGTTAATTACAGATTTACACATTACCAATATTTCACAGAAACCTTCAGTCTTTAAAACCTTTAGTCTTTAAGAATTTGGCATTTCGCTAAAATTGCAGAGGCGCCATAAGACATTCTCACTGCACGAGACTAAGGTCAACCGATTATCTTCTCAAATACTGTAAAACTGTAAAATGTGTGTCTGCTAGACTGCCAAAATATGGTTTTGTCAACTTTTAAGAGTAGCTAGCATACAGGTGACCTCAAAGCTATCAAGCTTGGATTTTTGTGGGCTTTAGTTTACATGTTAGGGAGTAGTAATATTATAATAATATAGAGTAATATTCCATCTATCATTCCATTTGAATTCACAGTGTTGCTATTATGACATATCTTCAGTTAAAATATGGGAAATAAATACACTGATCAGCCACAAAATTAAATCCCCCCCCAAAAAAAAGAAAAAAGAAAAACTGCTCTGATGCAAAGCATGGTCTCACAAGACCTCTGAACGTGTTCTGTGGCTTCGTGGCACCAAGACATTAGCAGTTGATCCTTTAAGTCCTGCAAGTTGCGAGGTCAGGTCTATATGGATTATAATGCCTAAGTATGATATCAAGTCATTTATATATTCTTCAAAGTCTTACGGTTCTACAGTGTAAAAAAAAAATCCGTAAAATTTACGGTAAAACAAACGGCAGCTGTGATTGCCAGAATTTTACCCTAAAAAATACGGTAGCAACATTTTAGATTTTACAGATTTAACTTAAATTTACACTTAAAAACTATAATTTCATTAACTGATATATAATGTTAATATACCAACCTATTGAAGTACTGAAATCTGTTTTGTAACTTTGTTAACCGCCAAAAGCAGGTGGTGATGAGAAAGTCACATGATGAACCAAAGCCCATCACAAGCAGCTTTTAAATATTAACATATATAGAAGGTGCACAGTGTCATTCACACAAACACTAAACACCATCATGGTAACACACATGAAACTGAAATAATGCAATAAACTTTAGATGTAACATACAACCCTAATGTACACAACTGATAAGAAAAACGAAGTGATAACTGATAAAACAAACAAACATCAAATTTGAAATGTAATGCAGGGAATTCTGGTAATGTTAATTTACGGTTATTTACTGTAAACTATACGTTCTTTTTCCACTTCCAAAAACAGTATACTACCGTAAAATTACTGTAATGTCCAATACAGTTTTTCACTGCATAGGGGAATTTACCGTTAACCATAACAGGTTTTTACTGTAGCATTTTTACATTCTTTTACAGTTAAATTCATGGTCATTTTTACAGTGTAGCTAGTGGGTTAGATGACCTGTTGTATTTATGTATTGTTTACATTTTACAACTAAATTAGAAAATATAAGTATTCCTCTTAATAATAATGATGCCAGATACAATTGCCTAGTACATTTCACCTGGTATCCTCTTTCTAATTAACAGAGTTAAAAAAAATAGAAGAAGAAAAAGAAAAAGAATCAAAAGTTGTTAAAACTAGGTACTAAATGACAATTAAATGAATAATCCATTAGGTATGTAATTGCATTTTATTGAATAATAATTCAAGGTCAGTTAGTACACACTTAACAGCAATCTCTTTCTTTTTCATTCTTTTAATATATTAAGAGCATTGAGAATTGGCACAAACAATATATTAACATTGACTATTCTCTCACAGTTCAAATCTGTATATGCAATAATACCAATTTCCAACACATTACAGAAAATATAAAAGAAAAAATATGTTCAATTTGTCATGTCTCAATCAGTGTGGGCCTTGGTGAATAAAAAAAAAAAAGTTATTGTCATTTTTATTTATGCAAATAAGAAATACTGAACAAAGGGGGAAAAGAAGCGAAAAACAGTATGGAACAAAGAAAGAATGAGAAGCGAGACTGACTTGTCATTTTTGTGTGGGTTGGTGAACATCAACCACACTAGCATTTAATTAAAAGAAAAAAGATCTCAAATAAAGATTCTTTTTAAAAACTGAACTACTCAAGAGACCGAGACACAGAAAATGTCAAGTTGCCAATCAGCAACACTGAATTAAAGATCATGATGATAGTTAAGACAGCAATGTGTCATGACGACAGATCTGCATCATCGCATGTTATTTCTAAACCGTGTGTTCTACAGAAACATCTATCTGCTAATAACTACTAAATGTAAGACTGACATATGTTTTGCACTGTTAAAATGAACTGTTAAATGATAATCAGTCCTTCTCACACGCAACTGTCCACTTTTCTTTCCAAGGCCAAATAGCCTGTGACTCATGTTTATACAAAAAAGGCAGAGAGAAGACAGAAACTCGTGAATTAAAACATGACAAATATGCACACAAAAAAAACTGCACTTTTTACAAAAAAAAAAAAAAAAAAAAACCC
>NW_015641057.1:769811-774198 GCF_001515625.1 Sinocyclocheilus rhinocerous | reverse complement strand
AAACTGCCCTTTTTAAAAAAAAAAAAAAAAAAAAACCCTACTAAAGTGATTAAATGTAAACTTCAAAAAAAAGAAATGTTTAACTTAAAAAGCCTATTAAAAGGCAGATATTTTGTACAGTCAATAGTATTATACAAACGTTTCAGGAAAATTTCAGATAATTAACAGACTGATTTAAATACATTTTAATTCAAAACCGCTCCCTGTCCATGTGTAATCATTCAATCTGACAGGAAGAGCACTGTGCTCTTTTCCTGTACAACAGCGCCACCTACCAGCTCTCAGTAGTATTGCATGTCGTAATGCAAAACACAGTACTGCAAACTGCAGCTGAATTTAAGATCAGGAAATCCTTCAACTCGGAACAGCTGTGCTGGGAAACACAACTGCCCACATCTGGATTTAGGGCTACATGCAGTTTCAAATGAACTTTGTTCACAGGATCTAATAAAAAAAAAAAAATGATGTTTTAAAAAAGGACCAGAGGGTTTTAAGCCAGCATATTTTCCAAAAGCACCTTTTAAGGTGATTTTCAACAACGAGGGTTGACCATTTCATTACAATGAATCATCTGCCAACTCTCAGCGCATGCTATGCTTTGCGTTGCGCTAACCGAGTCTGTTCGACATTTATATTACAAACTGATATGGAATATTTGAGTTCACTAAGCAAGCCACAACAACAGAAAGCCAAGAACTGACTAAAAACCTTCAGTCTTCAGAAACAGATTACTCAAGACAGAGGGATCTTGTCCTTTACTGGCCAACATGTGATTCTGTTTTCATCTTGCACCCTACCAAAACACCAGATGACACCTGCCATCTCATCTACCGCTTGTATACATGTCTTATAATGTTTCATCACGCTACACGAATGTAAAATTAGCACAAGGGACAGCTTATGTGCGCCGAACGCCTCCAGCCCCAGCTGACAAAAGCACTATTAATGGCGAGAGCGTTTGAGTGGCTGCAGCTTCCAGTAGACATCTGACCTCTTTGATCATGAATATTCACAACAAGTCTCGGGCTCGGGATGTTCGGTGACCCGGAATGAGAACAGAACTGCTCTGGGCGCCTCCAGAACTCTCCACGGACTCTTTAAATCAAGTCATTTAATAGCCCGATTTTTCTGTTCCCGATTCTTGTTCGTCCCATAGTGTGTGACCTACATGCTAAAAAAAAAAGGGAATTGGACTCTAATATGGAAAACATGAAGCTCTGGCATGGATTCTGTGGTTATATGAAACAGTGGGCTCAGACGTGTTGATATATGATCATGTGCAGGCAACTGCTTTCTGATCTCATGCTTTTGAAAATATTAAGGCCTACAGAGAAAAAGACAAGACCCAGCCTTACTTGAAACACACGCATGGGAGTGATAACAGAGAAAATGAATGCATGAAGCCAGACGTCTTAACATCTTCACCGCATTAAACCTACTAGATAAAAACAGCCTCAGGCGATGCATCTTAGTTTATGTGTGTATCTGCAGTTGTAAGAACGTATCTGTAAAAGCGAAGAGCACTAATGTTAGTATGGGAAAGCACGTGAATGTGTGTGTGTTGTCCAGGGATGGATAAACGCAGTGTGACTCATGGGGATTCAGCATTGTTGTTGGCCGTGGTGGTGGTGGCTTTCTTCTTTGTCGGTTTCTTCACTGTCTTGGTGGTCTGCTGGGGATGACAGCAGGATATGGTGGTAAAGAAAAGAGGAAGAGTATGAAAACCTTTTACGGTTATAACAAGACCTTCTCGAGCAACTGGATGAATGCAATTCAGTGAAGGCAAAAATGCAATTTCTCGAAGGAAAAATGTGTATACAGAAAATAAACAGGAATCTCTCATTCTGCTTTACATTCATGCGGGCTGATGTAACAGACTGAAGTGCATTCAGAAAGTATTCAGACGGCTTCGTTTTGTTATGCTGCAGCCTTAAGGTGCAACAGGTTAGCAAAATTGCAGTGAAATTTAACAGTCCATGGTATCGAACGACCAACTTGAATCCATTGGGGGGAAAAAATGTGTGGAATTCTCACCTTTACACAAAATTCCAAATCACATGGATTCCTACTGAAATTACTGAATCTTGGATATGACATGTGGGAAAAAATAAATTATATTTTTGCCACGAGTAAACAATTCATTCCCAAGCCAGCAGAATTTACTAATTTGTTGCCTCATTTTAGTAAAAGCACGAGTATTTTTTACTAATACTTGCGAATTGAGAAAAGGCCACTTGCTGCAGTTATGAATAAAGTGTAACAGGACTGTGATGGGGATATAGCCTGTTGCCAACGAGGGTGCAATATGCCATTCACAAATTATTCAACAAACAGAATGGATTTTCATAAAACAAGGTAATAAATTAGTAGGCCTAAATGGTGCTCACGATTTATTTAAAATGAGGGAATTAATTAATAAATTGTGTACATGATGTGCTTAAAACAAGGTAAAAAATTGCTAAATTGTGCTCATGATTTATTTAAAACGAGGCGATGAATTAGTAAATTGCGCTGACGTATTAGTAAGTTGTGGGAATGAATTGGAATTTGTGGCCACGATAGAAATATTTTTTTCCCCTGCATTTCATCTCTGGGGCTTCATATAAAATGTCTGGATTTCAACTGGAAAATTCCCAGAACAACAGTAAATGTGATCAAACATTTATATGGTAAATTGCTTTAAATTATTATTATTATTATTATTTTTTTTAAATCTAAACTCCAAAACCCATTCTGAAAAAATGACAAAGCAAAATCACATTGGCAAAAGTATTCATAATAACCTTAACTCAGTACTTAGTTGAAGCACCTTTGGCAGGGATTACAGCCTGAAGTCTTGTTGGGTATGACGCCACAAGCTCTGTATATCTGGATTTGGCGAATTTCTGACAATCTTCTCTGCAGACCATCTCAAGCTCTGTCAGGTTGGATGAAGGCCATTTGTGGACAGCTATTTTCAGGTCTCTCCAGAGATGTTTATTGGATTGATTGGATGTTTGACTGAATGTCCCGTGACTGGGACATTCACAGCGTTCTCCTTAAGGCACTCTTGCATTTTCTTTGCTGTGTGCTTAAGATCACTGTCCAGTTGGAAGGTGAACTCTGAAAACACCTCCACAGCATGATGCTACCACCTCCGTTAAGACAGCACTGCACTGGTTTCCTCTGGAAATGAAGCTTGGAAGAGAAGATTGTCAGAGCAGATAATCTTGTTTTTCTCAGTATGGAAGTCTTTTAGGTGCTTTTTGTAATTTCATGTGTCTTGCACTTAGGAGATGCTTTCATTTGGCCACTCTCCCAAAAAGCACAGATTGGTGGAGTGTCAGAGCGAGGTTGTCCTCCCATCTCCAAACATGACCTCTGGAGCTCAAGCATCAAGGAGTGATCATCAGGGTCTTGGTTACCTCTCTTACTCTTATCTGCCAATAGCTCAGCTTGGTTTTTCCAAACGTCTGACCTTTAAGAATTATGGAGGCCACTGTGTTCTTGAGAACCTTCAATGCAGCAGAATTTGTGGAGTAGTCTTCCCCAGATCTGTGCTTCAACACAGTCCTGTCTCTGAGCTGTGGTCTCGACAGGTTTGTGCCTTTCCAATTCATTTAATTATTCCAATTCATTTAATTTGTTTTACTCCAATGCAGAAACATCTCAAAGATCTGGAGAAATGGGATGCATCTAAACTAAGTTTATCGCAAATCTGATTTTTGCTTTGTCATTATGGGATGTGGAGTGTAGACTGAAAACATTATTTAAAGCATTTTAGCACAAGGCAACATAAAATTTGAAAAAAATAAAATAAAATAATAAGGGGGCTGAATGCACTTCATTTCAAAGAACTCTTCAGAGAGTTCTTGATTTGGTAAACACGTATTACAAACTACTAGTGACAAAATAATTTCTCAATTGTGGGCAAATAAAACATCTTTGCCATATTTTACTGCGTCTTATTTAAGCAGTTTCAGAATTCTCCACATTGCTTTAGAAGACTTACAGTGGAATACAGTGCACAATATGTATAGGCCATTTTAAAGCTGCAGTGCGTAACTTTTTTTTATTAAAAATTATCCTAAATTAATTTGAGCAAGTACATAACCAGCCAGTGTTCATTTTAAAGCTGCAGTGCGTAACTTTTTTTGATTAAAAATGATCCTAAATTAATTTGAGCAAGTACATAACCAGCCAGTGTTCACCTAAGCCCAATTCACAACGGTAAGCTTATAATAATGTTGGTAACACTTTCTATGAAGCCCGTATTTATAATACATTATAAGGGTATTCTTAAAGGGGTCATATGATGCTATTTTAAACAGCCCTCTACGAACACCTTAGCAATTGAATCGCCATTGGCTAGTAAATTTTTTAGTTTACTCGCCAGACTGATATATAT
>NW_015641057.1:758485-766889 GCF_001515625.1 Sinocyclocheilus rhinocerous | reverse complement strand
GATGTCTTTCTTTTTTATATGCATAATTTACAGGACAAACTGCGCATTTCACCCACAATTGTTTGGTGTGATATGATTCCAAATTTAGGGGGGGCCAAAGGGGGGCCAAGTTTGTTGGCAGGGGGGCACTGGCCCCCCAGAACCGCCCCTGTATGCAGAGTTTCTATTTAGGCGTGTTTGCAGCGTTGAGCAATGCAGTGCTGAAATTTGCATGCTCATGAATCCTCTCATTATAACACACGAATTGTAGACATTATGAAAGATTCATTATGCATATATTTATTGTGTTATAACAGAGATTTGTGAGATTGCGATGAACTGAGATGTCTTTTAGAGATTATAAATGCAGCGCTCTTTGCTGGCATTCTGCCATCCAAACCATGCACGCAGCAGCCGCTTGCTTTCGTTAAAAATAACAGTGTTCTGTGAATGTTGATGTTTTAATAACAAATACTTATCGGTAGCGTGTATGGTGGGATATCATAAATTTAATGGAGAAAAAAGTAACGTAACTAATTACTTTTGAAATAAAGTAATCAGAACAGTAACGTGATTACTTTTAAAAGGAGTAATCAGTAATTTGATTACATTTTCAGAGTAACTTGCCCAACACCGTTTATGAAACACATGTGACTGAAATTCGAATAGAACAGGTAATTGAAATCTACATGTAACGCTAATATACACCACATACACATAGTCACGCAATGCTGATGTTGTTAACATTAACATTTTGAGAACAAAGTATAACAATAATAATAATTTGCACGGTTTGATGTGATATGAGCTAACCGATCGTTAGATTTAATCACCATTGGTAACGCAATTTATTGTCACGCTTATTTCCTCAGTTGGTCAGAACAAAAGTGGCAGACTTGTTATTTACTTGTTCAGATGACAATATCCGGTGAAAGTTCTTATTTGGGTCATACTTTCAAGACGTAGAATCTATGATTCCTAAGTACAGTGAATATCCACACCGGTGCGGTGACTGACAGTCACACATACTCCTCAAAACATTAGATTCATCTGCACTGAGAAGCCGTGCCGATGCACAACCCACGTAAAGAAGATCATTCCGCAAAAAACTGCAATTGCAGGTTTCAAACAGAGATGGCGACAAAGAGGCAAAACTTACGGACTGCAGCTTTAAAGTTGTTTTTTGTAGAATTTTGTAGAAAAAGAGCACCATGAACATTCTGCTAAACATGTCTTTTGTGTTCAATGGAAAAAACAAAAAACATGCCAATTGTTTTACTTGTCTTTTTTTAGGTAAATCCCTCAGGAAAGAAAAAGATATATTAGGGAAAGGTACAGGCAAATAATGGATGATGTTCTAGTTGTTATAAACATTTCTGCTTTCCTGAATACTGAATCTTCCAGCCACAATCAATAAATGCTTGCAAACAGCCCCAACTGTCACAACAAAATCAAGTATTTTAAATAATACAGTATCAAGACACTATCAAGACGTTAAAAATGAGTTAAAAAGATGAGTTAAAAAAAAGGTTGGGGGAAGAAACAGCAAATGAAATGTGTACCTCTGTCTTGGCAGCGGCTGGTTTCTTGGCTGCTCTGACGCTTGGGGTGCGTTTTGGGGCCTTATCTGCTGCATCTTCATCTGAATGCTCCGTCCTGCTATCTGACTGTTCATCAGAGCGAGACATGTGCTGTGATTCAGTGTCAGCCGGTATGGGTGTGGCACGAACTGAAGAAAATAATAATAATAATAGACACAGTTTAGACATATTCCTTTCTACGCCGCAACATGTGCTATACTGGATTTTTTCCCTTTTAGATGTGCAGCTGCCACGAATGTGACGTGTTGCTATTTGCTTTTTATTCATTTGAGATAAATTATTCGAACAGCCAGATTAGAGTAGGTAGAGTAGGCTACATTTTCACCACAGCTGAATGTCGCTCGAGTCATATTTTAGATTTTTCACCCAATCTGACATTTTCAATTTAGATCGGGCAACTTTAATATGTGAAAATACATTGCATATATATTTTAAAATGTAAAGCTTTAAAAAAAAAATTGGAAGACATTGTCAGATAAACAACACAATATTAGGGCTGTCAAAAATAATGTGTTCATTAATACAACTAAAGCAGCATCTGTTGTTTTATTTCCCCCTTCCTTAAAGGGTTAGTTCACCCAAAAATGAAAATTAGCCCATAAATTACTCACCCTCAAGTCATCCTAGGTGTACATGACTTTCTTCTTTCAGACGAATCCAGTCGGAGTTATATTAAAAATTGTCTTTGATCTTTCAAGCTGTTTCATGGCACTCAGCGGGTGTTGCATGCATCAGTCCAAAAGAAGTCAAATAAAAAGCGCCCATCCATAAAAAAAGTGTCTCACACGGCCTCCGGGGGGTGAACAAAAGCCTCCTGTAGCGAATCGATGCGTTTTCGCCCATCCATAAAAAAAAAGTGTCTCACACGGCTCCGGGGGGTGAACAAAGGCCTTCTGTAGCGAATTGATGCGTTTTTGTAAGAAAAATATCCATATTCAAAACGTAATAATCACTTTAATGTAGCTTGCACCAACAGTCCTACACGGAAGCAGCTCCGAGAGGATGACGTTGAGGTCAGCGCTGCGCATGCGCCAGTGAGTCTCGTGAAAACCAACGTTTGTTAACAGGAGCAAAGGAAGCAAAGTTTCCTTACTTTAGCAAAGGAAAACCAGTCTCCTCTTGGCTTATATCGAAATCCTCCGACATTCTTCTTTACAAATCCTCGTTTTGTACTTCTAATTAGTGACCGTTGTTTTGTTTTGATCTCTCCCCTGCGCTTCCGCGTGTGTCACTTCTGAGCGGCGCATGCGCAAAACCGACCTCATACGTCATCCGCCCGGAGCTGCTTCCGTGTACGTTATGGGCTAATTTTCATTTTTGGGTGAACTAACCCTTTAAATAGCTATGCCAGTATCTTTTTCTCTACATCCTTTGTTACAGTACATGATCACGCTATCTGTGCGCTGCTAACAATCTCGGTTGATTTTCCTATTTATTGTCAAAATAAATGCACAAAAAACCTGGAGGAAAAAATTCAAATAGAGAGCTGATATTGACAGAGACAGAAACATCATTATATTTCTATATACTGCACAATATATTAAAAGCACAGCTAAATATGAAATGTATTATAATGGGTTTATTTGAAGATTGTTTTAGGGGACTTAAATTAAGAGAACATGCTTTGTGTTCTGTAACACTTTAGGCCTATTACATTTTAAAAATGATCGCACACATTTTATTGCAATGTTGAATGGTTATATTTACTCATTTTATCCCCAGAAACCCCAGAGGCATTAGTAACAGCATTGGTATTGGTGATACTTGCCTGCATTCATAGTACTTCGTAAAAAGATACTGTCTTTTTGTTGCTTGCTTCTACTGTACATTCATTTGGAGATTCAAATGTGAAAATATATTTTTGATTACAAATTTGAATGTTAGGTTTGATATAATTACAGAAAAATGTGTGATTTATTAGTCAATTTTTTAATCGATTAACATCACTACAAAATATCAATGAAGTGATATTAGGAAATTTTGTTACTATACAATAAAAAGTTTAGATCTTGGCCTGTTTAGACCAGTATCTAATACAAGCCACATTAAGGTCATGTGAATGAAATCAAATGAATCAACCAAATCAAATACAAGCATCAAATTTGTCTTGCGGTGTGATCACTGGCTCTCTGGCATTGCGGTGTGAACAGACTCTCTCTGGCATTTAAAGCTTGCCAGGCCTCATTCAAAGCCTGAAACACAAAGACTTCTTTAGAAGAGCCATTTGCTTTTCCGTTCACAATGTATCTTTGACGCCCTGTAATTCAATGAAGGAGCTCTGTGGCCTAATAAAATCACTACACATCTCATTATTGAAATGATCACCTCTCTGTAGAACTCGGGAGTGATTCTACAACAGACTATCTTTTGTTTGCTGTAAAGCCTCACACGAGGGTCATGACCTTCAGTGACTTGCGAGTCTCGTGACGTCCCGGTATTTGAAGAGGTCAAACTCGGCACTTGTCCTGAACCGCTTAAATGAGCGCTGAAACTCATCAGTGTGCAGTTGCGTATGAACAAACCCCAGCAGATCGACCCCTCCTGTCTCTCAGCCAGTAGGCAGCTGAATCACATGCTGGTCACATCAGCATCAGCATTATAAACAGGCCGAGACAACGGCTGCCTGCAGAGCGGCTTTCAATGAGTCAGCAAACACACATACCTCACTGACCTATTTGTGTGTGTTTGAACAGGACAGACCATTATAAATATGAGCTGTATTCAAAGTGATATTTACTAGAGTGATCTGTCACTATAGTTACAGGCATTAAAGAAGCTGATTTACTTTGGTTATTTTTCAATCCCCACTTGTCTGTATGTAGAGGATTAGATTTAGGGAGTCACACCTGTTAGTAAATACGGCTGTTGAAACCACTGTGGGAATGCGGCCTGTTAGGTTTTATTCCATAAAGTTTGATTCTGTTAGGACAGTAGCCGTGTGTATGTTACCTGTGCGCGTGACTGTTTTAGCCCGAGGTAGCGTGGCGGCAGTGTGTGTGTCGTCTGTGCCGTCCAGCTGCAGCTCGTCTTCGTTCTGAATCAGAGTCAGATCCTGCATGCTGAAACTGCGCAGCTTCTCTGATAACACACCCTGACCCTGCAGTTCAATAACACAAAAGATTCAAATATTACAATTGCATAATCTTATTCAAGGCACATCACAATTATACTGCACTTGTACATATGACAATAAAGTTCTTTGCACAGTTGGAATAAAAGACAAATATGTATTGAACAGTGACCCTGCCCTACACTTTGCAAAATATATAAAGATATGTTTCTTTCTCAACGGTACACAATATGCAAAAGAAAAATAAATAAACCTGCTCTTCACAATAGCACCTAGCAATCTCAGTAATAAATAATTTTTTATGCTGGACCAGTAGGTCAGAAAATTACTTACCCTGGATTTTTTAAATATAATTATATAAAATTATAATTATATAATTATATTCACTAATGTTAAAAATTAATACTTTTATTAATTAAGGACACATTAAATTGTTCAAAGGTGTCAGTAAAGACATTTATAATGCTACATATAATGCTTTTGAACTTTCTATTTGTCGAAAAAAAAATACAAAAATATTAAGCAGCACAACTGCTTTTAACATTGATAATAAAAATAAGAAATGTGAATATATATCAGCATATTAGAATGATTTCTGAAGGATCATGTGGACTCTGAAGACTGGAGTAATGATGCTGAAAATTCAGCTTTGCATCACAGGAAGAAATTACATTATAAAATATATTCAAATTAAAGATAAAGCAGTTATTTTAAAAAGTACAAATATTTCACAATATTACTGCTTTTGCTGTATTTTGGATCAAATAAATGCAGGTGAGCTTTAGCTTTCTATCACAGGAATAAATTAAATTTTGAAATGCATTCAAACAGAAAATAGTTTTTTTTTTTTTTATTGTAGTAATATTTCACAATCTTACTGTTTTTACAGTTAATTAATTATTATTATTTTAGGTAAATTAATTTCGAGCCCTGACCCACAAATACATACTTCATCTAACACAGTGATTTCACCTTTGTGGCTGCTGTGACTGCTGCAGTGGCAGCAATATTGAGTCCTCTCTTCCCGAACCGCATCATGGTCTCATAACTGCGGTCTTTAGCCTGGGTTATGTACTCATCAATTTCCTGTAACACACATATAAATCACGGATGACAAATCCATTACTCTGCCTCAACTCTCTGATTGGTGGAGTGTTCCGGAAACCTGTTTGAAAACAATCTTTGCAAACCAGTTTGAAGATGCCAAAAATGTCATTTCAATTTATGGGAAAAAAAGAAAAATGAGTCATCTTTAACAATATTTTGATTACATTCAAGGGGGCAAGTTGTATCAGTACCGTTTCTTTATTGGAGAGCGTGGGGTGCACAAACTTGCGGTACAGCACACTGGAGCCCTTGGTGTACGGTGACAAAAGCCAGATAACAAAGGCAATCTTCAGCTCAAAATAAAATGGAAACCTGGAAAATGGGAGGTCAACATTTAACAATTAATGCAATAAAAGTTACATTAAATTAATGATCATTAATAATAGGGTGATAAATGATGATAAATACACCACTACACATAAAAAATTTGAAAAATCAAATGTATATAGCATGATAACAAATATATCTGAAATAGTCTAAAAACATTATTAACAACTGACTGACCAAGAGAGAAGCATATCTGTGATGGTCTCTGCTGTTGTAAATAACGCAAACACTATCCAGTACATCATCCATTTCACCTGAGGATGGAAACACACACAGATGTTATAATCAAGCATGTGTGTGCATGACATTAGCATGTATCAGGTCACATGTTCTTGCTGAATATAGCCTCGTGTGTTATCCATGACTGCCTTATGAAAAACACTACACTGCCAGTTATGTCTCCATCTGTACTGCCAATTAGATTAATACCCATTTGGGTAATTATGATAGGACACATCACTATGGTCATCTAAAACTCCTTTTGCATTTATAAATTCATCTCCATAAGACAATAGAAGAGGTTATACAATGGCCAAACTGTCTTTACTAAACATCTCTAAATGAATGGAAGGCGGTGCTTTTTGTAATACAGATGAGAGAGATGCTAAAAATGGTGTCTGAGGGAGCAAACTGCTGCCCTAGTGGTTTCCATAGCAACCAGTAACCTGAGACTCCAAGATGATTGATATATATATATACAGTGGGTACGGAAAGTATTCAGACCCCCTTAAATTTTTCACTCTTTGTTATATTGCAGCCATTTGCTAAAATCATTTAAGTTAATTTTTTTTCCTCATTAATGTACACACAGCACCCCATATTGACAGAAAAACACAGAATTGTTGACATCTTTGCAGATTTATTAAAAAAGAAAAACTGAAAAATGCTCAGTATTTAGTAGAAGCACCCATTTGATCTAATACAGCCATGAGTCTTTTTGGGAAAGATGCAACAAGTTTTTCACACATGGATTTGGGGATCCTCTGGTTTTTTTTTTTTTTTTTTTTTGCTGTTGTTCTTTGTTTTTGTTTTTTTAAGGGCAAATCAATTTTACTAAAAGGGTTAAAAAAAATGTCAAATCAAAATTTGATGAAAGAATTAATATTTATTATAATAGTATATAATGTATAATATATACATACATACACATATATATACAACCTAGAATAAGATTTTGTTTATTAATTGCCATTAACTGGACATTAAGAGGAGTATATTCAATCCTGCTGACTATAACATTACAATAGAGTCAACTTTCAGGCTAATTGAAGTCATCCTGAAATACTCACATACTCCTTGACGTTTTTCGTCTTCACAGCCTTATAAGAGGAATAGGCTGGGTAGAGGGTCCCGAAGGCCAGGCTGCAGAGAGAAAAGACTCTTATTAAACACACAACACAACAGACACAGACAAGCTCATCTTACCATCACACCCACTCACTTCAGCATCTACAATTTCACTTGCACCATCACCTCAAGTTAAAGCACACAATTATGACACTTAAAAGGCTGCCTATTTACAGCAAGTGTTAAAGGTAAGATAGATATCTCCGGTTCATTCAGATCCAACAAGAACAGAAATAAATCAGTTTATAAATCACACATCCAATATACTGGTGGCTGATCAAAATATTCAGAGCTGTACTTCAGTGAAAAGCAAACCCATAAAACTTATCCCAGTCAACACTAGCCCTACTGTACACACACAATCATGCCCGATGACGTTACTGAGAGCAAACACTCTGAATCTGAGAGCCATTAAAAGTGAATCATTTATGAAAGGGAGTCGGAGCGCACAGAGACGGATGTACACACAACAGCCCTCTACGGACACCTTGGCAATTGAATCGCCATTGGCTAGTAAATTTTTTTGTTTACTCGCCAGAATGATAAAATATATATGTATATGTATATATGTAAAATGGCACAGTTTTATAAATATCTGAAAGTACACTCTTAACCATCAGTCAGTCAAGCATTGTAATATGATAATCAATATTATTTAAAAACTAACAAAAATACTGATAAGATAATAATGATACGAATTCTACTAATAAGAACAATAGAAAACGCACTAAGGATTAATGAGCTAGGATTAATGGATTCATGAATATTAATCAGGTTGTGTGCGTTCGCTCGAACTGATTTGCTGAAATCAAAACAGGGACGATAATAAGTGAGCGCCAGCCAATGAGATTGCCGTGTGCGCATTAGTTCCACCCACTATCGGAGAAAGCGGTAGTTCTTGAAAGCGGAAGAATTCCAAAGGAACTCCGTTATTTGGACAGGAAAATACAACAAAGAATATCGTTTACATGTG
>NW_015641057.1:755668-758453 GCF_001515625.1 Sinocyclocheilus rhinocerous | reverse complement strand
CTGTCACTGTCATTCTGTTACACTGTGGAAGCTTCTGTCACGAAAACAAATTCCTCGTATGTGTAAACATACCTGGCAATAAAGCTCTTTCTGATTCTGATTCTGATTCTGATGTAGAGGGTTGCACAAAGGGACCAGATTAGACGCAGATGCCCCACATGTGCAGCATGCACTCGGACATGTGCTCTCGTTCACTCGCGCTCCCACACACACAAACATGCCGTTTTGTGCTGATGTGACAAAAGCTGAACGTTCTGCAATGGCAGATCCAGAGGATGTCAGGATACAGGACAGACCACACCTACCCACTGAATGCACTGCAGACAGCTGGCATGAGTGCATCCCAATAACGGTGTTCTGTGGCTACAGGCAAGACACTGCAGGCAAAGCCATCGTTTTTTCATGGACTGCTCAATTTAGAGATTTTGGGCTATTTGGCTTTCCATACAATATTGTGTTTGAGACTAATGGGGAAAAAAACACATTCAAAATGATTCCAATTTTTTTCAAAAATTATTGCACTTTATCTATTTGCACCTGTAGATATCAATTACAAAGGCCAGTTTCTTAAAATGAGTGCTTTCTCATACACTGAGACAAAAATCTCCACTTCAGCAGCGCTTACAGTTTTATTCCTATCGATATTCTGAAGGTTTTTTTTTTTTTTTACAGAGGAGGTTGCTTATATACAATTTGCCTCATTTTATACAATTTTTATTCCTAAAATTACAGTGGACTTTTCTGGCTGATTTATGGAGTGATGAAATTAGATCCAAGATGCCCTCTGTAAAAATCTTTGACTCTAATACAGTATCTCGACAAAATAAAACGATTATTTTGAATGTGGCTTTATTTAATGTTCAAATGTATCTTCTGGAATGTATGCAAATTAGTGCATATTTAATTAGATAGATGACTCATTTGCATATATAAACATACCATTGCAGAAAACTCGTAATACAAAAAGAGTTTGCAATTCTTAATTAATAAAGACAATGGGGAAGTATAGTGATATCTATTTTTTTTTTTGCCTATTCACCTGGGGTGTCTTGCCTTTAAAACATGGTACTTATGGTGCATTATGTTCAGTAAATGCATATGTTCATATAGACTGTGTGTAATGCATAATGAAGCATGAGGACAGCGAGGCAGTCTGGCGCGCGGCAGACCACATGCCCTCTGTCCCATTTGTTAGCCCGACTCCCATAATGCACCTGCTCGCCACAGTTAAAGCCACAGCAAAGAGCATTCCATGAGATTCAGCAAAACCACGATAATGATACCTGATGTTTGTTTCTAATGGCCTAGATCTAGGCCAACAAACTCATAACAACAAATTAAACTGCTCCCATTTGTGCCCAAGAAGTCTTTGAAATAGTATGACCTGCACATGCATTGTGGAGCAAGGCCTGAGCGTTTGATGTAATCAATGAATCGGGAAGTTAGTAATCCGAGTTGGCAGACTGGGTATGATCCAATGTGAATCAAAGTCACCTGACTGTAAATCCCACTAGGAACCCATCTGAGACCCAAACATAACAAATGTGTGAGTCAAATTGGCCAGATTGGTCTCCTTTACATTACATTACCAGCAGGAACAAATCAGACAGGCCTTCTTAAAGAAAAACCCTCATCAACCCATCTCAGAAGTCACTGGTTAGAGTTAGTAATTTAAAAAGGGACATTTGAATGTATGATGACATCAGCAGATTAGGAGATGGTGTGATGGGTGTGTAATATACACAACAGCTGTTATTTTTAAACCCTGCCAATATGTTTTTAAGCCAAAATCATAATTTATTATTCTCTATTGATGTGTTTGGTACATTAAGGCACAATATCATACATAGGGCATTTTGCTCTGTGGAAATCGTGCACACAACAAGCGATACAAATGTGAACCCTCGTCTGGATGAAGTCATCGCTTTGTTTTATTCATTTAACCCTTTGTGTAATTTATAAGAGTAGCCGAATTAATTTAAATCCATCTAAATATTGATAATAAAGCATTTTAATTACAAAATAGCAGAAATATCTTCCATTTCCATTGAAAAGCGTCATGTATCCGCAGCAACACACAACACAAACACACACACACGCGCGCGCTGCATAAACACTCACACCACCATCCGCGAAATGATCCACGACACCATCTTGATCTCTGCGAGGACTTTTTCTTATTTTAGTCGATTATTCAACATCTCCATTCTGAGCGCAGGAGGAATCACAGCGGATCTTGTGAGTCTGTCTCAGTGCAGCAGTGAGGATGACGGGGAGCCGCTGCATATGCGCTCAGTCAGCCCGCGTCTCTTAAAGGGACAGCGACATCTTTGCACCTGCTTCGGTTATTAAAAAACAAACAAACAAACATTCATTTATCTGTTTCATTGCTGCCCTCACAAATATTTCACATGGTACCCATAACAGTATTGTTGTACATACTTATTGTTACCACAGTAAAGTTTGCACCAAATCTTTAGGTACATTTCAAAAGTTTCATTTGAAGCTCAAAATTTTGCAAGCCCAGAAGTAGGCCTATTCATCTTATATTTTACTATAACATGTCTGGCCTGCTGACCTTTAAAGCTGTATTTGTGTGAACTGTTGGGTTTACATTAATGTGCAATGTTATATAGGCTACTGCTGAAACTACAATCAAGCAAACGCTCAAAACAATTAATTGTACAATATATATTTACAAATTTTAATATTATGATACTGCAATGCAAAAATAATATATATATATATATATATATATATATATATATATATATAGATAAATATT
>NW_015641057.1:752349-755490 GCF_001515625.1 Sinocyclocheilus rhinocerous | reverse complement strand
ATATATATATAATTAAGCAAGAATTTAATACATCTCATAAAAAATAGCCTACTGTGGCAACATGGTACTGGAATTCATGATACCTGGTAGGCCTACTCCAAAACTTAATGTCCAAAACACTGTGTTAATAGACAATATGTTTTTCTTCGAACTGACTCCACTTCTCTTCTGAGCCATTCTTGTTGTAGTGCATCACATTACACCAGATTTAAATTTGAACTTTTACCATTCAACAAAATTTATCATTAGACACTGTTTTAATGCATTTTTTAATTGTTTTATGCATTTTTGTTATAATGTAATTTTTATGTATTTGCATTTTTTAATGTAGGTACAAAAGATCCTCTGCTGAAATTCCAAATAAAAACATTTTAACAGACTCTCAGTTCTGTTTGAGCGCTGATATATCACAGAGGAATTCAGAAGGTGCCGCGGGAATATATAAAGCGCGAGACTCAGCTGCTCACTTCGCGGCGATTAAAGAGTGTGTTATAAACAGTGTTTACCGTGAGTTTACAGTTGTTGATAGCGTTTTATCGTGCTGATTATGGGACAGCGACTATCTCATGGAGTGAAAGCGGAGGGACAACGCTGACCAGGGGCGTAGCCATCATTTCAGAAGTGAGGGGGACAGAAATGTTTTATATATATATATACACATACTATATATATATATATAGATAAAATTATATATTATTGTTATTAATATTCATTTTTGATGCAATATTGCTATGTAGAATATATTGTTACATATATAATATTTTGTTTTTAATATTAAATATTCATATTTAAGCTATGTACATTTTTATATTCCATTTAAGTTGTATACAATGTCAAAAAAAGTGTTCTGTTTGGATTTTTCTAACTAAATATATTTTCTATTTCCATCACAAATTACAACATCAGAAATAAAAATGATCTGAATTTCAGTATTTCTTACAAATGACATTGAAATAGTGCAGACTTTTGGACCTTACTGCGTGTAAATGCACAACTGAGAAAGCAAATTTAGTTATTTCCTTTTGTCCATATTAGGAATTTCCTCATAGGACTTTCTGCGCGAGAGCGCCCTCCGGCTTCGAGTATGAATGAAACATACACTGCACGGAGTGTTTAGCGCTCCGTGATGTTCATCTCGCCTTATTCTGGGTCCGAATAAAACATCAGATCATGCACAGACTATCCTGTCTCTTTGAATTTAAATCTATATTTATTCACACCGGCTCTTGAAAACCTCGAACACACTTGCCCGAAAAAGTGCGGGGGACGAATTTACGTGATATTAAAAGTGGGGGGGGACATGTCCCCCCGCGTAATCTACGCCCCCACTGACACCCACGGCGACCACACGGAGCTCCATCCTCTCCTGAAGAGACGCCTGTGACTATCGGTGAGGAGGAGAGCAGACAAGACCAAGAAGAAGAGGCAGAAAAAGAGCAGGTTTCGGAGGTTTGCTTCTTTCTTCTGTTGTTTCTCTCCCCACAAATCCACCAAAGCTCAGAGTGAGCAGAGTGAGGAGGAGCAGGACACTGGTGTGTCTCCATCCAGGAGCTGTAGCCTACTGATGAAACATGAAATGAACATGAACATCAAAAAGTCTCTTAATCATTTACACACATCACATTATACAAATGCAGACAAATGAGTTTTTCCACTACAAGTGATAAATGTTTTAATAACGATAAACTATCATTTTAAGTTGAGTAGTTCAAGATTTCAAGTAGGCCTAACCAAAAATAACACCTGAATGAAGAATTATTATGCAATATATTATAGCCTAGATATCAGTTGATTAAAGCAAGCTTTTGGTTGATATTGCTGTCTTTAGAACAGACTTCTCTGCAGGACATCTTCTGTGCTGTAGAGCAGTGCTTCCCAACCGGGGAGCCGTGTAAAAAATACTTTTTAAAAGATTTTTAAGTTGCTAACATGTTCAAAAAAGCATCTATTGTATAATATCCATTTCTGATGTCGCCAATAATTAGAGATGCACCGAAATTCCGGCTGCCGAGAATGAGCTCACCGCTCAGGTTTCACTTTCACGTGGTGTGACGCTCTGCGTTAACTGCGTATTATTATCCCGCTCTATGCGTGTGTGCGCTCCGCTCAGTCTCTCCACTCATATACCGTTCATGCTCATCGGAACAGCAAAGTCCACTCAAAAATGGAGCCGACAGGAAACATCTATGTAGTACAATATTGTTTCTGTTTGCAACAGTCCTACTGTGTTGTAACATGGTGTGGTATATGGGCAACTCTGGTAAGGCTGCCCTCTCATTCATTGATCTGCTAACCGCTATGTTATGCTCACGTGTTCTGATAATAATAGCTTTCTAGGACTAAACATTATTTGGATAATTGGTAAAAAAAAAGAAAAAATGTTAAATATCTTAACCCTACTGTTAGACCTACCTAAAAACTAAAAAGCTATTTATTTAATTCGAAGGCCTGTCGTTATTTTTTATTTGTGCTATTATTAATTTCTTTATCTCTTCTTATTTTATTACTGACTGCTTACTTGTCATTTTTTATTCAATTCAAAGTTTGAAATCAAGCTATCTCGTGCTACTGCACCAAAATTACCCCACTGTAAAATTAAAAAAACACTGAGTGAGCAAAAATTTGTGAGATAGCTAGTTATAATGGTAATTAAATAATGTTTACATATGTATAAAAGCCTACATTAAAATCTGTCATATAAATTGGTCTCTTCATTAGAAATTAGCCTACTGATTGCCACCACTGATGGACAACATTTTTTAATAATATTAAAAATATCTGTATGACATTATATTCTGCAGTTCTTCCCGGTTGTACCGAATATCTATACTTTTCAAATTATCACATCGAAGTTAGAAATTCAAATATTGTGACAAAATTAATTTTGTAGGGTGCCACAAGTTTGTTAAAATTTCCAAAGGGTGCCGAGACTAAAAAAAGGTTGGGAAACACTGACATAGCCAATTTCAAAGATATCAAATTGATACAAGACATCCAATTTTCAAAGATGAATCTAAGAGTAAGATGCATACCTGACTTTAGAAAGATACATAACATAGAGTGTGTGGACACTCTATGCTATGGGCTTCTGACTACAGAATCGCCCTGACTTTCTTGCAGTTTTCACTTAAATACCTTAAG
>NW_015641057.1:733070-751117 GCF_001515625.1 Sinocyclocheilus rhinocerous | reverse complement strand
ATTTATTTCATTTGTTGGCCTATCGTTATTTTTTATTTGTGCTATCATTAGTAATTTGTTTATTTGTTCTTATTTTATTACTGGCTGCTTACTTGTCATTTTTTATTCAATTCAAAGTTTGAAATCAAGCTATCTCGTGCTACTGCAACAAAATTACCCCACTGTAAAATCAAAAATACACTGAGTGAGCACAAATTTGTGAGATAGCTAGTTATATAGTTTATAATGGTAATTAAACAATGTTTACATATAAATAAAAGCCTACATTCTGTCAAATAAATTGGTCTCTTCATTAGAAATTAGCCTACTGATTGCCACCATTGATGGACAAAAAAATTAATAATATTAAAAATATCTGTATACCTTCAGCAGATGAGTCCTTCACATCTGAGACATCTGGACTGTGACGAGATCACGAGGAGCGAGGGTGAGTTTACTGTCATAACCCAAAATATAACACACAACCTCTAAAGGAACGTTTGTTTTAAATCATATAGCTGCAACTGCGGTAATATTTCTTTGTTTTGTTTTTTTCCATAATTTTAAACCATTTTAGTTTTACACCATTTAGCTTTTTTGCAGTTCACTTAAATAGACTTGAAGTGCGACAACTGAATTTTAAAAATGTACTTACCAATGTTTTGTATCAATGTATAATAATATGACTATAAAATAAAAATAAAACTATAATTATATTGTAATAGACCTCATTTGCTGGACGTATGCCATCGGCGAGAAGTTGGGGAAGGAGGCTCCGTCTTTGAAGGGACCCGCTGTGAGGACGTCCTTCAGGTGGCTGCGAAATTCACAGCGAAGACAGAAAACGAGTCGTACCTCAGCCTTGTAAGTAGACTGCTCTCATCTCATCTCCTCTCATTTACTTGTTTCGATTGATAAGATCTTGGATTCATGTAAAACACAGAGTACAGATATTTCAATAGATAAACAGACTGAGCTGAATGTTTATTTGAGAAACTGCTTCCATCTGACCATCATAAAGCAATCGTTCTTCTAGCCTGACCATCCCAGTCCAGTTCCTCTAGAGGTGGCTTTGACAGTCAAAGCCAATCAAGGCCCCCGCTGTGGCCACATCATAGAGCTGCTGGACTGCAGGAGCATCCCTACCAGTACATCATGGTCTTAGAGCGGCCCTCGCCCTGCATGGACATCACGGAGAGCTCTTCAGTGAGGCTCTGGTGCTTCATTTCATGCGGCAGGTGATTGACGCTGCAGTCGTTTGCTGTTCCCGGGGGACATCAAGATATCCAACCTCCTGTTCAACACAGAGACCGTGGAGGTCAAACTGATCGATTTCGGTGTTGGGGACCTCCTGAAGAGCTCACCCAACATCACCTTCAGTGGCATGTATTCTCTCTCAAACATGTAGTTTGGGACTTTAACTCTAGTGAGCAGTTACATCATGTCTTAATCCAGCGAGATATTAACAATGCACTAAGAACATTCTCAGAAGAAGAAAAGCCAGAGTAAAGTGAGAAAACTGGTAAAGCAAACTTAGACATGTGACAAACTCTTTCCTCCAGGGACAGCAAATTTCTGTCCTCCTGAGTACTTTGAGAAGGGTGAGTACTGCGGGATGCAGGCGACGGTGTAGTCGCTGTGTGTGCTGCTGTTTATCATGATGACCAACCGTTATCCGTACAGCAGCGATATAAAACTGATGGACGCTGATGTCTGGATCGAGCCCGGCTTCTCAGATGGTAAGAACTTGATCTTAATCTTAATTATTCAAAACAGAGGCTTTATAAACAATGCCCTAATGGATAATGCAGGAATCTCTCACAGTTTAGAAAGCAGGTGTGAAGTTGAAAGAAATAATCAGAAATTTCTCTCATTTGTCTGCACAGAATGCAGAGGGTTCATCTGGAGGAGATGCTCTCCCATGCTCTTCTCATTGTGTTTCAGGTCCTGTAGGTCGTGGTGAAGAGGGTCAGTCTTGTGTCTGGAGGACTCACTCAGGTGTCCCCCTCCATCTCTCCAGTTTTAGCGTCTTGCGGGGCTGGCAGGCCTCGGTTGTGTCTGATCCTAAAGTTCCTGCCACGGACAAATGGGTCCCAAAGAAATCAGAGCCGCTTTAGAAAACAATGTGAATGCTGCTGCTCCAGAATCTGCTGAGGTCAGAGATCAGAGTCACAGGCACCACAGAGGTCACTCCACAGGGTACCTTTCCAGAGCCACTGGTTCCAGAGCTTCTTGTCCCGGCCTGAAGGTTCCTGCTGCTGTTCCAAACCCTGAAGAGGTTTCTGACATGATTGACCGAGTCACACTGACGCCCGTCCTGTCCACTACAAAGGCTCCTCTCATGATGGTAAAGAAGAGTGGGGAAGTCGTGGCCTAATGGTTACAGAGTTGGACTCGTAACCCAAAGGTTGCGGGTTCGAGGCTCATACCGGCAGGGATTGTAGGTGGGGGGAGTGAATGTACAGCGCTCTCTCCCACCTTCAATACCACGACTGAGGTGCCCTTGAGCAAGGCACCGAACCCGAATTAGCCACTCCTTCAGTTCTAGAGAGGTCAGCATTCTGAGGGTCTAACTGCAGTATACAGGTGAGTAACTGGCCCAAACAGACAGGACACTCGCACTCTTGAGTTTTCTCAACACTGACCTTTTAATGAAGATTTATCGCAAAGCCTTGCTTGGCGAGTCTATTCTCAGTTCCTCTCAGGATTGCATACACCAAGTGCATTTCTCACAAATCATTTACAGCCATGCCACTCCCTTTGTATCTTCTCTATTAGCTTTTTTTATTATGCTATATAATACTGTATATTAAAAGAGAAAAATGATTGTCTCATTTCATTTGCACAGCAATATATTCAGTCATGTCTGGCAACTGACAAATATGTAATCATCATAATTGGAATATAATATAAACTTAAAAATGTCCGTTGAATGCAGAAAAATATATTTTAAAGAATGTGTGTAACTAAACAATTGCTGGCACCCATTGACTTCCACAGAATTTTTTTTACATACATGTGGACATGTAAGTTGGTAAAGCAGACTGAACAGACAAAGTTATTTCATAAACATGGATTACAGCCAAAATTCCCCTTTTGCACCAAGAAAATCGATGTAAACAATATTTCAAAAGCTTTAGTTTATTGCAGTGTCATCCATGAACCACAAAATGTCTTATAAAATAAAATAGTAAGCATTAAACAAATAGATAGCTAAGAAATGCACGGTGTAATTTTCAAACAACAGGGCCAGATAATTTCTTGTAAACCTTTATTTTGGAAAAAAGAAAAAAATCATACACACTGCTAAGATCAATATATATATTGGTACATATTAATGGCAAGTAGTTCTGCAGAACCGGAATTGTTGATTCTCGAATGACGTTCCTCAAAGCCAGTCTAACGCTTGTTGTCAGTGAAATATTACCTAAATGGCATATTACAAAAAAAGCAAAGAACATGTTTTCATCAAAAAGACAAAAAAGCAACTTAAAAATAAAAAACTTTGGTCTAGTTCCCTTCCGTGCTCTTATCCACCTCTCCTGAAGAAGCCGGTGGGAATCTTTTAATCAATTTAATTACTGTTGACCCCTATCTTAACTAAAAGCTCTCCTTCATTGAAGAGCACAAAATGAATGTTCTCTAAGAAGGAAACCCAGTGCTCATTTTTGTCTTTTCACATGAAGAAACCTTGTTGTAGGCCTTTTAAATGATTCATGGCAGCTTATAAATCACCAGCTCTCTGAACAGTCCAACAAATTCTAAACGCTGAGAAAAAGAACAGACTTTTTAAATACAGAGAAAAGGATTGTAAAACTAAACAATGCTTTTGTAACACTGATGAAGCAGCATCTTCATCCTACCAAAACGCTGAGACGTTCCATTATAAACAGCTAGTTTTGCGAGCAGACTGGCCTCATCCAAACCCAAATCTCACCCACCCCGAGACCCAATCTCTCTGTGACTCCTCTACTATCAGTTCAACAACTAAGAGCGGCCTAGTTTAGGCTCATGGGCTTTTAATGTTCCCACAGCATCCTTCACGGCATGGTAGATGATGTTCTTCACCTGTGAACGATGGAAATACAACATTAAATCAAGCATTTATGCTCACAGCTCACCACAAAATCTTGAAATTTTACTTTGGTGCTCCGCAGCAGAGTTACATCAGGTTTGGAATGACATCTAGAAATACCTGTAGCTTGTCTTCATGGTTAGTGTGAGTGGTGGAAAGGTGGCGGAACTCCTGCGTCAATCTAAAACAGTGCTTCACATGCTCAGGAGAAACAAAGTCCTCTGCGACCTTGATACAGCTGTACAGGTTGTGCACCTGGGAAAACCAAGATGAGAAAATGAGTATTTGTGTGTCAAGTAGGGGTGTGCATTATGCATTGTCTACTATAATATCGTAATTGTTTTTTTAACAATGTGTCACTTTGCAAAAAACAAATAACATGCCTTGAGAGTTCACACTTTTAATGAAGCCCATTAAAATGTAGTTAGAATGACCCAAAATTCAATATATAGCGGCAAAAATGCCCCTGTACGAGTTTTTGTCTTGTATTTCTATGATATAGTTAAGCAATATTATGAGCAAGTGCTGTCTTTCCGAATTTCCGACTCATTGATTCATTAGCTCAATGGCTCTAGCCCAAGCTGTGATATAAACGAACGCTATTGCCTATTTTAAAAAGGGGCGGGGCTGCTTGATATGTCCCGCCCTGTCTTCCTGTTTCAGTTAAAATGACGTCAACACAGTGTAACGCTGCATTTCTCTAAGCATTTCAGGGGACCTTTAAGGCAGTATATCTTACTGCTACCAACTGGCAGTTCTGGATTAATCTTATAGCAATAATTATTCAATTGTAAATGCAATGTAAATATATCTAAATAATGCTTTAGGTGCAGCTTATGCACCTCTTCTGCAGTGAAAAATGCATTTTGTTTCTATTTATTTTATTTGATTGGTATCAGCCTATATAGTCCTTATAAAGGTAAAACATGCACTGGAAATCAATTTAAGGTGGCAAATATCAGCCCTTATTGAAAAGGTTCCAGTACAAAAACACACTCGGCTAAATATCGTCTAATTATTGTTATCTACAAAATGCAAGAGTTATTATTGAGGTATTATTTTTCTGCATATTTCACACCCCTAGTGTCAAGTACACGATTTTGAAGTACTGAACTCTGATGGTGGACATCCTCTCAATAACCAACCTGATGTGGCGCTCCAGCTGGGATAAACACGGCATCTCCCAAAAACTGCACAATGGACCAGCCCTGGACTCCATACTCCTCGTACAGCCTGCGGCGCAGCGTCTGGTCCAGGTACCAGCTCTGGTCGTGGATAGGATCATGGTCTGGTGGGTTCTCCTGACCTTGTTCCTCTCCAACCTGCAATTAATAGGTGAAATGAACTTCAGACATTCATAGCGTTTTACAACACAGAAAGCAGAGAACACTGCCCAAATCTGAAACCTTGTCTTTATTTGGGATAAACTACTGCTAAAGCAATAATGGTCTAAGTCATCCTTTCACCTTTCGCAGGAGCTCGCGGATCTTCTCAGCGTCTTTGGCGGCGTAGATGTGCCAGAGAGCGCCAGGTTTCTCCTTTGCTTCATAGACTCTTCTCTTAGTCATGTCATCCACATCTCCCTCTTCAATGGTCTGCATCACCTCTACAGTAATAACAGGTCGGTCAGTAAACACACAATCATAACTTGTGTAAACGTCTTTATCTTTTTCATTAAACTAGAGCTGAACTACTGATATTGATTGTTAGAGCCTCCTTTGTTTCTACACAGGGTTTCCAAGCATTGGGCAACTACACTATGACCATCAAAACAGAGAGTAGATATTTAATATTTTAAAGTTTAATAACTGATTATAATTACTAAGCAATAGGGCTGTCAAAATGAATGTTCATTCAAAACGTTTAACACTGTCATTTATGCAATGCCACTATTAATTTATCTGAAAGTTTCATTCTGGTATACATGCTGCCTCTCTCTGCCCGCTGAAGATGCCTGCAAACCCAAACACACAAAATGATTGACGGGAAGCAAGCATTTCTGAATTTTTTAAACAAGTTCAGCCAGTCCCCCGACACTTTTCCTGCTGTTTAGGACTGTCACAGACACAGATGTGACCAATCTCAGTGATGTCGGTCAGACAGGACATTTTATGAGTGGCATTGCAAGAAATAATCATTTATAGGACATTCAGTTACTCACTCAGGTGCAAAACACACTTAAGCATAAACTTAAACATCGAGCAACAGAGAAGGTTACACAAGATTACAGAGATAGTTCACCCAAAAATTTAAATTCTGTCATTAATTATAATTACTCACCCTCATGTCGTTCCAAACCTGTAAGAAAGCTACGAGAATACTTTTTGTGCGCAAAGAAAACAAAAATAACGGCTTTATTCAACAATTATGTATGCAGATACGTTGTTTACGTTCAGATCAAAGCGTAAACAACGTAAACAGTTTATCCGCGTACGCTGCTGCTGACACAGAACAGCATACGTTGTTTACGTATGATACTCAAAAAATGGCGCTACGGTGACGCGGCGGAGACGAATTGTTGAATAAATTCGTAATTTTAGTTTTCTTTGCACACAAAAAGTATTCTCGTGGCTTCGTAAAATTACGGTTGAACCCCTGATGTCACATGGATTATTTTAACGATCTCCTTGCTACGTTTCTGAGCCTTGATCGTGTTAGGATCCTTGCTGTCTATGGGAGGGTCAGAGAGCTCTCGGAATGCATCAAAAATATCTTGATTTGTGTTCCGAAGATGAACGGAGGTCTTACAGGTTTGGAACGACATGAGGGTGAGTAATTAATGACAGAATTTTCATTTTTGGGTGAACTATCCCTTTAAGTACATACAATGTGGGAAAATTGTTGCAGTCATTTTTGCAGATTACACAAATAATTTCACAATTTGTGGTATTGCCAATCTACCAAACACAAATAATGTTTTGACTTTTTGTCTTAAGAAGGAACTGGACAACAAGAAATTTGAGATTAATTGCAATGAAAATTTTAATCTATTGACAGCCCTAACTAATCAAGCAAGCAAACGGAGCAAAGAGGCTGAATAAGGGAGAAGGCAAGGATCAATCCTGCAGGGTTTGCTCAGTTGTAGTAAAAAGAATATACATCAAAAATATAATAATCACAATAAACTGCTCCAGTATCTCAACACATTTTTGTATGGGGGAAAAATATGACCGCATAGATTCCTGAAATAAAAAAGGTGACAAATTTCAATTCATGTTTTTTTTTTGTTTGTTTGTTTGTTTTTAAACATTTAAAAGGAATGACAGGATATGAAGGTCCATCACCAACCACTGAAGAGCATGAAAAAAAAAAAAAAAAGCTTTCCTATAGCAAATAAGTACTATTTAAAGGGGTCATAATGTTAACCTAAAGTTGAACTCAAATGTTCAACAAATCCGTCTGATTGTGAAAGAACTGTTCAGTTTAAGTTATTAACTAGATTAACCAAAAGTAACTAGCTCAGAGTGATCCGTTCAATCCAGTTGCAGTGGTTCTCAAGTTAACAGCTCACTGGAAGGTCTGGGTCTGTTCCTGAGACGAAGGCAATCATACAGCTTCAGAAGACTTGGAATATAGTGCTACAAGGCTGTGACAAACTAAGCCAATGTTTCTGGCTAAAAGTTAAAGTTTCGTGGCATCTTCTGCAACTTTAGCATTAGTCGGACCCCCCTCGGCAGCTTTTTGACCAGTTGAGCATGTTTAATCGGTGGCGAAGCCCATCAGTAAGAGAAATCACTGTTCAGCATAGTGAACCAGAGCACAAGAAAAACTGAAGATGCTATTCATTTTTCATCCTCATCTCATCTGTGTTGATTTTCACTGAATCTGTCTGGTGTAAAAATGGAATAGTAAACTGGTGTGCTTTGTTTACAGTGTGTAATATGTGCAGTCCTAGCTCTTACGGTTTTGTAGGGCTGTCAAATAAAAACTTTGAATTTCGAAAATTCGTAGGATTTAAAATAAAAATCCACAATTTTAGGTGTGCGTTAAGGCGGCCTTCTCAGTGGCACACGAGATGCGATGACGATGTAAGTGTTGTTGCATTTTAATGTTTTTGTTAGCCTATCCAGTTGAACCCACTAGATGCGGCGCAGCGGAGCTGTTCATTCAAAATATTGCGGAAAACCAGAACATCTTGTTGAACTGAAACCAAGCCGTTCCACTCAGAACGCATATTTTGCACATTTTCTAGAGGGACTTCTATCACCGTTGCAGCTGCATGTTTAGAAAGCTATGTAAAATTAATGCAAGTTCAACTTTAAAAAAACATGTCTCGATACTTTATGGCGGTTTTTTTCCCCCCATCCCACTGCATCTCATGTTTTTAAATGAAGAAAGTACTCTGTGTGATTGGCTTTCGGCCCTTGTATTAAACTATGCATACATACATGATACAGTTTTGTTTAAGCAACTTAATTATATTTGGTTTATGAACATTATTTTAAACATTATGCACTTTTTCCACAGATAGTCATGTTATTTTATTGCTTTGAATAAACGTGCACTGGTAATATTTTGCTCGATGCGCCCTCTTGTGGCCTCCGGAGAAAAGCCAAAAGCTTTTTTCACCCCAACTAAAATGATGCCTTTTAAATTTGAATGTAATTCGAATATTGATAATATTCAAGTACAAAATTCGAATTTAGTTTTTCAGCCATTTTGACAGCCCTACCGGTTTCGTCTTCAAACAAACGCATGAAACTTTTATTTGAAAAGAACCAAAGAAATTGTGATTATATGACCCCTTTAAAATAACTCAACCATCAAAACATCTGAAGGGGCATCAACACAGCGAGATGTAACAAAAAACACTATGGTCACTATGTTTCAGTGTCCTGGAAAACTCTGAATGGAGTTTACAAACTGGTGCACAAATTGGTATTTTATAATGAACCATCAACATAAATAATATACCATTTAATGTAAAGAGTAGCAAGAGATGGGTTAAAGCAATGGGAGTGAAGAACAAGAGAGTGGGAGGGCATGCCTTAGGTGAGACAAATGAAAAAACTGCACAGACCTTTGAATCCAGCGAGGTCTGCTTCTGTGAATGAGAAATGGTGCCACAATCAAAAGTAGCAAGACCCCAAGAGCACAGGCCATCCTAAAGGCCTTAACTGCGTCCGACTCACTGGAACTGTGAGCGGTTTGGACACTATAAGCCTGTAGCTGGATTTTTTGTTAAAGCTTATAATTTTTTTTTACTATGAGAAACCTCAGTCAGAGCACACGCCATATTTAATCGATACCAATGAAAATGCAGCTATAAGGGAAAGACATTCAATATGTCATACTGATCGACCTTTAGCTGTACGTCATCAAATTAAATACGGCTTCTGCGCTTACTAAGGTCTATAGGGTGCCATGTTGGCCTCTAAGAAGCTACCTCTTGAGGGAGGCTTGCAATCATTATTCACTGATTTAGTTAGGGGTCTGAATACTTTTGCAAGGCACTGTATCTATTTTTTCTATTTTAATGCCAGTTTCCTATCAAAAGATTTCATCTGTGGTTGGAATCTCTATCATTCAGACATTAACTAATTAGCTTACACTTACAGGGTTAGTTCACCCAAAAATGTCATTTACTCAGCCTCATGTTGATCCAAATCAGTATGACTTCTGGATTCAGAAAACCATGAGGGCGAGTAAATGATGACAGAATTTCATTTTTTGGGTGAACTATCCCTTTTTAGGACAGGAAGTGTTTTCAGGGAAATTTGAAAGCTGAAGACAGTGTGGATTTTTATATTTCCATTGAAACCAATATAAACACAATAATACGTGTCATACAGAATTTCAACTATTTGCCTTAAGTTTTTTTGTTTGTTTTTTTAAAAGAAAAACAGACTGCAAAACTTATACAGCACAGGGGCAAAAAAAGTCTCGAAGACCAAAATTTTATGTTACAACTGGACAAAAGAAAACTGCAGCCATATCTATGAACAGAAACAATAGCTTAATTATATTTGCTACAAAAATAAACAAGAAATGTTGTATTTTGAAATCAAACTGCTGCATCAAAATACACATACACAAAAAACCCTTAACACACACAAACAATAGCTTAATGCTTACTTTTTTCCTGGTCGCTGTCTCCTTCTGGGATGCCCACATATACCATTACGTTGACTGCATCGGATACGTCCAGATGCAGGTTAGTGGTGCCGACCCTCCTGTCTTCTGTGGAGATCAGTCCTGGGAGGGACACGGCAAAGGGAAGAGGTTAAACAGGGTTTCGTTATGGGCATTTTACCTTTATAAAGCCATTTTTCTATAAGTGTGCATTATCTTTTGAGTCAAATTCTTACATTTAATCAGTGAATTAGAATAATAAGACATTTGGGCTGTTACCAAGCAAATGAAATCAGTATCAAAAAATTTTTGTATACTTTGCAATCCAGACATAAGCTGCACCTGAATTGGCACTGTTTAATGCAGAACATGAATGCATTTAACCTGCAGTTACAAATGCATAAATAATGTTTTGATATATTAAACATAAAACATTGAATACTGATATTTGAAATAATTTTAAAAATGAAAAGATACTTTAAATGTGAAATTAAAACCGCCAGTAGGTGGCAGCAAGTCACTGTTAATAAGTGAGTCATTGCGACTGAACCGAATCATTTAAACAGTTGATTCATTCAGGAACGAAAAGTTGTCATGTTGCTCAAAGACGCAAAACAGTGCTGTGGCTTTGTTTGGAATTATTTTTGTTTGTGGCAATATGGTGTCTAAAACGTAAGTCTCTTAATAAAATTTCTAGTTTATTGAACTGTTGTAAAAAATCAATATCACATTTGTATGTGAAATTGATTAACTATATGAAGTGGTATAAATATAGACATTTTCTGCCCCCATGTCTTGTATTTGTGATCATTCTGAATGTATTTTAATAGACTGAATCATGCAGTGAAAGAGCGCACTGTAAATGCGCACGCACACTAGACTTCACGTAATGGGTGCACTCTGTAGGTGTTTTGAATTTTTTTTTGCGCCGTGAGAATATAACTTACCGCGGGAAGAAAAAATCTTCGGTCTGTCCAATGATTGTAAACAGTCATTAGGTTCGTCAGACTGAAGATATTTCAGCGGTAATGTGACCAAAAATATTTAAGACCCGAATCCGAATTTAAGACTTTTTAAGGCCTTATATTAGGAAAACGTTATTTAAGACATTTTAAGACTTTTTAAGGACCCGCGGACACCCTGTTAAAGCGCTGTCAGTGTATTCCTCGTAAGCAGTGGCGAGGATGTTGAATGCAGATCTCTTACCATAGGCATTGTACATTTTAGGACCCAGATCTGGCCGAACGAAGAAGTTTGGAAGACGACAGGCCAAGTTGAGACGGCCATCTCTCTTTGTGTACTCTGGCAGAGGAAGGTTCTCCATAAGATCATCAAACCTGCGAACAGGAGAACATAAGCAAGCTAATTCATAAAAACGGGCTGCTCCCAAGCGAAGATGCCATAGGTAGTGTTCGACCGATATGTTGGCAAGGCCAATATAGAAGCTGATATTTGGCCTTTTTTAATTATCAGCATTGGCCAATCATTTTTTTCTGTTTGGCCAATATGTCAGAAATGGAAACTTTTATCTTGTCAGTGCACAGGACTTTTATTTTGACAACGCTGAATGCACAGAGCTCCCATTGTCCATCTTCAGTATTTTACAGCAGTTTGTTTGTTTGTGTTTAATGCCACTCCAGCTTCTGTGGCTATTTTCATGGTGAGAACTATTATGGCTGAATTATAATCATGTTATTTTTGTTAAAAACTCCAAAACTTATTTGGCTTAACTCTGTGAAAAATCTCTTCAAAAGAGTTAACTGAATAAAAAAAGTTCTCAAAGAGTTCAAACCAGCACACTCTAATAAAACATGCTTAATGGATAAAGAGATTCCATTATTTTACGGTCTCTGTATACCAGGTCTAATAAATTATGACACAGCGCTTTTAAACAAAATTGGTTAAGAGTATATGAAAATGTGGCTTTTCTATTGTTACTGATAAAGGCAAACAGTGTAATGCTTCCTCATCTACTATCAGCATTCAGCAAATATGAATTTCATTTCAACAAGTCTGAATATCTAAAAAAATATTTACTTCCACTAACCTTGCTGTGATATATCCAGTTTGCTGCTATGCTGTATTCATGTAATATTCATTGTGTAAAGTATGTAAAATCAGAGCTAAATAGTGTTATACACAACATACCGTAACTAAAAAGGTATTGCGATCAGCGTTGGGGAAAGTTACTTTTAAAAGTAACGCATTGCAAAATTGCATTACTCCATAAAGGAACTAATTATGTTACTTTTATGGAAAGTAATGCATTACATTTATTTTTTCCTTACTTTTTGTCACCTGGGCTGGGCTTGCTTTTGTTTTTTAATAATAAGCTAAAAAACTATTTTTGGAAACTATAAGGGTCCTTTCACTCCAAAAGTGAAATGAACAAGCCTCAGGCTGAGGAGGAAAGTGCCTCTTCCTCTGCACCTCACTCCCAATTTCTCTCAACACAGGGAAAAGAGAGCTGTCAGTCAATAAATAGAAAAACAAAGTAACTTGAGTTACTTTTTTGAAAAACGTTACTCCGATATTTTCTTGTAAATGTAAAATTAATACGTTACTTTACTAGTTACTTGCAAAAAAAGTAATCTGATTACATGACTTGCATTACTTGTAATGCATTACCCCCAACACTGATTGCGACAGCCTGCTTTTAAATATGGTACGATTCCTCCTTTTACTAGTACTGGTACTTTAAAGGGTTAGTTCACCCACAAATGAAAATTAGGCTGCGTTTTACTCACCCCTGATGCATCCTAGGTGTATATGACTTTCTTCTTTCAGACGAATCCAGTCAGAGTTATATAAAAAATTGTCTTTGATCTTTCAAGCTCTATCGTTGCACTCAGCGGGTGTTGCATTGCTTCTGTCCAAAAGACGTGAAATAAAAAGCACCTTTCCCAATGCAACACCCGCTGAGTGCAACGATAGCGCTTGAAAGATCAAAGACAATTTTTAATATAACTCCGACTGGATTCGTCTGAAAGAAGAAAGTCATATACACCTAGGATGCATCGGGGGTGAGTAAAACGCAGCCTAATTTTCATTTTTGGGTGAACTAACCCTTTAAGAATGACAGAAAGCCATATTTCCTTAGTTGCGTCAATGTGCGACAGCAGGACAGTGTGTGTTCAGCGCTCTGCTTCAGATCCCTGCATGAACATTGGCCTGCCAAACTTTATATACATCTTGATAACTTTATTCAATTTCTGTATTATCTCTTAATTGAATGCTACTGTTAAAAGACCTACTTTACCTAAAAACAGTTTATTTCATTTGTGTCTTTGTTTTGTATTTGTTCTTTTGTTTGTTACTTGCATCTATGTTCTTACTGCTATTAGCAAAGATAAAATAACAAAAAAATTACTATATCATTATATAAATTGTTCTCGTGAAATAAAATCACTCATATTGTGAAATAAGATTTTGGTCATATTTCCCACTCCTAGCTCATGCCCAAGTCAAATGAATGTGATTTATTTCGTGACGCGTGAAATTTTTCACCATCTGAGTTTGACAGGTAATTGAGGTCAATAATAACCATCTAATTTGGCTAAATTACCATTGTTTCAAAGATCTATATTTATCGGCTATATCATAGACTGGTAGTTGCTCACCACAGGCCTTTGTGGTGGGAGTGACATATGATTTTGTTTTTATTTTTTTTATTATTATTTTTAAAAATGTTTAAATTAGTAGATAAAATAATGAACTACAAATTCCATTTGCATCATCTATTATTGAATTACTGTTCCTGTTGTGTTATCGGTTCAGTAGTAGTATCGAGAGACTAGTCAGGTATTGTATCGAAGTCAAAATTTTGGTACTGGGACAACAATAGCGCTAACTTGTAGAAACTTACCAGGTTGCAGCGTTTCTTTATTTGTGAAAAATACTATAATAGAATTACAGAAAGAAGTTGGCATCTAAATAAATCTTTACAGATATATTTTTTATTAAGATCAATTTTTTTTATATTTATTCATTTTCAAATGACAATCTAGTAAATATTATGCATTTATATTATACATTTAATTTAAGCAACTGTTATATATGTGTTTTTACACATATCTTTAAATTAAATTAAAAATATCTTTCAATTAAACAGTGTGCTATGATATATATCGATATATTGGCTTCTTACTGCCCAACGGCCACCATGCACTCCAAAATACCGGCATCAGCAATAAAAAAAAAATCCACATCAGTCGACCAGCAGGTATGGTACCAAATAACATGTCAGCAAACCTACCGAGTGGGCATCATGTCTCTGAAATCTTCTCCAGGAGGCCAGTCTTTAAGTTTTAGTACCATAGGTTGGCCATCTCCACCCTTCAACCGCTCTAGAGAACAGAGCAGAATATAATAGACCACCAGGTTAAAGTGGTTTCATAGTTCATGACAATTAAAGATGTTAATAATCAAATCAACAATAAAAAGATCCAGGCTTGCTCAGATGTACTCACTGGAAATGACCTGGAAGCCATCCCAGAAGTCTCGGACTTTGACATCAGAGATGATGGCGCAGTTCCTACAGTTGACCAGGTCCACATCCTGGTCTCCAAACTCCTTGCTGAAGGACTCTGGCTTCCACAAGTTACCCTTCAGCTTTTTGTGTATGCCTGAGACCAGCACAGGCTAAACAAGAAAAGGTTATTAGCATCAGCAGAATGTAAACGATCAAATAAATGCGCATCCATTTGATATTCACCGCTCACCTGTCCTTGTTTCCAGCACTCTCTGAAGATCTTCCAGTTGTTGGTGTTGCTGGGGTCCTGCAGGCAGAGCAAACGGCCATCACACAGCCACGAGTGCGAAGTGTGGGGGTCTAATACACTGAGACCCATCAAGCCCTCTCTGCGAGGAGCAGTCCCCGACTCGCCGCCTTCTGCTGACCCTGACGCACGTCGACCCTCTGCCTTCTTAGTCTCCACCACTGATGCAATAATATGATCCAGGAAGTTAGGAAGACCTCCCTTCATTTTATCAGCCTGCTTAAGAGAGAAAGAACAAAAATATATAAATAAAAACATATTAAGAACATTTATTTTCTTATGTCTATGTCTCAACAACACTTACATAACTGTTCAAAATGTTGTCATCAGTAAGAATTTAAGAAATTAATACATTTATTCTGCAAGGGCGCATTAAATAAATCAAAATTGGTAATAAAGACATTTATAATGTTCCATTTAAAATAAACGTTGTTCTTTTTAACTTTCTATCTAGAAGAAGAATCCTGAAAAATGTATCATGGAAGCAGCACAACTGTTTTCAACACTGATAATAAGAAATGTTTCTCAAAGCATACAGATAAAGTTAGAGCACTGTCACGTACACCAGCAGTGGAGAACACTGAAGGGAAAGGAACACCTCCTTCGGCGGGACCCTGCGGAAGCTTCCCAGGGCCAGAGTTCAGCAGATCCCGGAGGCTAGTGCCCTCTGCTTTGGGTTGGGAAGGGCCAGCGCCTAGCAGCAGACTATTGAAGAGCTTGGGACTGGACCCTGAGGGTTTGGAAAGTGTGCCGAAGGAGTCCAGACCAAATGGAGCACGAGAGTCACGACCCATCACGGAGCGCAGAGACTCTGAGACAAAACAAGAGGAAGAACCTGAGCACACTGTGTCTGCCAAGAGCCCTTGCAAAGATTTTACAAACTCAAGATTTACCAGAAAACGTTATGTAGAGTGGTTCTAAAACATTGTTAACAAGATTTAGTAACAAGTTTTTTCTTACAGGGTTGCAGACAACAAGGGGCAAAAAACAATGCCAAAGGCAAATAACAAAATGTTGCTGATGCCATATTAATCATGGATAGCAAGATAAATAAGGAAATTCATGCTACTTTTAATTAAAATTACTTTCTTTAAATTTCTTTTGAATGCATTGTCTTTTTTTTTTTTTTTACCTGATTTATGCATTCTTTGTATTATGTTTTTTTATTATTATTTACATATCTTTGTTATGCATTCCATGTATACAATTTTGTTTTTTTATTAACTATAAAATGGGTTTCACGTTACATTAATTATGGTATTTTTCATCTGTTTCTCTGAAGAACTTTGTTCTTAATGTAAATTTAACAGTAAAGCACTTTGAGCTGCATTTCTTCTATATGAATGCTGTTCTACACATAAATTTGTTTATTATTATTATAACAGTTTATAAAAATAATAATAATTACCAAAATAATAAATACAATAATAAACATATCTCTGCTCAAATGTACAAAATAATATATACTACAGGGCTGTAAAATAAAAATTCGAATTTCGAATATTTGTCGAATTTAAAATAGAAATCCACATTCGAATGCAAAAATGTTTTATTCAAATTTTAGGTGTGTGCCAGGCAACGTTATCAGTGGCACACGAGATGCGATGATGAGCTGCATTGTTCATTCAAAATATTGTGGAAAAAGAGAACATCAATATGGAGAAGATCTTGTTTACGGCAAAACCGTTCACAAAGAACATTTTTATCGCATTTTCTATAGGGACATCTATCACCATTGCACTCACGTCTCGCACAAGAGAGCCGCATGTTTAGAAACCCATGTAAAATTAATGCAAGTTCAACTTTTAAAAAAACATGTCTCGAGACAAAAAAGTAGGCCTACTCTTTGTGATTGGTTTTCAGTCCTTTATAATAAACTATACATACGTGCACAATGCTGTTTTGTTTCTAATTGTTGAAGCAACTTAAGTATGTTTGGTTTATAAACAATATTTTAAACATAATGCACGTTTTTTCAAAGATAGTCGTATTATTTTATTGCTTTGAATAAACATGCATTAGTAATATTTTGAACGATTCGCCCTCTTGTGGCCTCAGGAGAGAAGACAAAAGCTTTTTTCCCTCTAACTGAAATTAGGCCATTTAAATTCGAATATAATTCGAAAAATGTAATCATATTTAAGTACAAAATTCGAATTTAGTTTTTTGACAGCCCTAACATACTATATAAAAATAATATATATATAACAGTCCATGATCATTTTGGTCAAATGTTAATTCAAGGTCCTGAAGCTAAACCAGTTGAGAACCACTGTTATTAAGCACCTCCACATGTGCCATCCACTAATTGTTCACCGCTCTAAACTTATGGTGTGTTCACACTAGACGCGAATGTTATTATTCGTGCAAGTAGATACAAAGTCAACGCAAAGACACGAATAGAGGCGAATTTGTGCCGTGCGACGCAAATGACGAAAAATGCGTGACGCGTTTACCACGAATGCATGATATTCACCTCAATCGCGTCTTCCGTGCAAGTTAAAAAATTTCAACTCGAGCGGAAAATTCGCATGACGCGTTCTTGCGCAAGCCAATCAGCAAAGAGCTTCTTGACACGTCCAGTTGAATCAGACAATGGAAGAGAGCATTATTGTAGCGGTCTGTCATTATATAGGTCTGGAGCATAGAAAACAATTAAAATCAGTTGTAGTGGTAGTTGTATTTTATTAGCATGGCTACAGAGATGCTGCTATCAATAATAAAAATAATAGTAATATCTGTATACACACACAGTAGTAAAATGTAACACACACATTAATACAGGATCCTAACATTACTCATCCTCCTCTGGATGGTGCTGTGAACCCAGACACATTGGCGTTTGGCTTTCCATCGTATTTGGGACTTATTGACAACAGGTACAAAACAGCGATTGTAGTTATCTCCACCATGGTTGATCGCGCTATGTTTTTATTCGCACGAGTGACAAGAAACATCCCGCGAGTAATCTAGAGCGAGTAACGTGATGCGCATATTCGCTTCACGTCTGGTGTGAACACACCATTAGATGAATTTACCTCCGAAGAAGAACACAACGCGATGCGTCAAGCAGCTGGATCCAGTGGAGGATATCACTCTGATGAGTAGCCTAAGATTACTTGCATCTGTTGTTATTGTGACAT
>NW_015641057.1:719097-730727 GCF_001515625.1 Sinocyclocheilus rhinocerous | reverse complement strand
GTGTTCATTGCTCCCTACTCCCTGAGCAGGAGAAATCCATTTTTTTTTTACTTCACTTCGGAACATGGGCTGGAATTGGGAACCGCTGATGTAGCCTATTGTAGTAATGTTGTCTCTGGTATTCTGGTCTGTGAGCGTATATGCGTTCAGGGCGCGTGGCTTTGGACAGCGATTGCAGGGAGGGTGGGATGTTCGCTTTCAGTGCTATCAGGCTTAAGTTAGCATTTTCCAAGATCTCCTACTGTACCTTTAATGCAGGATCCTAACATTACTCATCCTCCTCTGGATGGTGCTGTGAACCCAGACACATTGGCGTTTGGCTTTCCATCGTATTTGGGACTTATTGACAACAGGTACAAAACAGCGATTGTAGTTATCTCCACCATGGTTGATCGCGCTATGTTTTTATTCGCACGAGTGACAAGAAACATCCCGCGAGTAATCTAGAGCGAGTAACGTGATGCGCATATTCGCTTCACGTCTGGTGTGAACACACCATTAGTCTCACCTTTGGGCTCCTTTTGTGTGGCCAGGTCGGCCAGCCAGTGAAGGGCTGAGGAACTGCCCTTGCCATCTTTAGTGGCTTGTGTCGGGGCAGGAGCAGGGCTAGGAGTGCTGCTGTTTGTCCCACTGAAGCCTGACGTAGTGTCAGCAATGCCTGCCTCTTCAACAGGCTCTGTTTTGACTGCTGCACCCGCTGCTGGTTCCCCGTTCGGACGGGTTGTGGCTGAAGTGGAAGTGGCTCCATTCCCCACACTGTTAGCCGCACCCGACTGCACCAAACATGAGACGCAAGATGAAAAAACACCTAAGAGCATTACAGATGTAATTGACTTTCAATCCAAATGTTTTGGAGATATCTTGCCTGTGAAAGACCATTTGGAGCACTGGGCCGCACCAAAGGTTTGTTATGTCGACTAGTGCAGGGGCAGTTCGCTTTGATCCCCCATTTACCTCTGGCTGCGTGTACCATGTCACCTATGCTGTACAAGGCTAAAGGGATACAAGGAGACAATAAAACTGAGCACCAGTTACTGTGATTTCATATATTTTTAATAGGGATAAAAGCACTAACCTGTTCCAGGTATAATTTGAGTGGGCATGAGGTTCTGTGGTTCGTGTGGCTGGCCTTTAGCACACTTCAGCCATGAGAACACCTCTTCTTCTGGACTCTCGTCTAGTGTAAGAGCAGAAGTGAGAGTCTGAGACATGCTGTAATGAACGTACATGATACAAGACAGTGCTCTTGTATCAAATAGGAGGATAGCTTCATGAATGTGGCAGATCCTTTGTCATATCTACCTTCAGGTGGCCTGTTCTTGCGTAGCCGGTAGCAGTCGAGACAAACGCCGAAGCCGCATTTGCGACACACCCAGTGGATGTTGAACAGCGTTGTTTCACACACGTCGCACATTTCTCTCACTCCCCTCACAGCTCGCTTCCATGCCACTTTTTCTGCAAAATCACAGAGATTTTATATAAGTCCTTATTATAATTTTAAAATAGTCACTAGCTTTTTAGTAGTTTAGTGTACATTTATAATACAAAACAAGTGTTTTTTTTCCATTTAATAAACCTTTTCTTTACTGCAAGCTTTTGTTTTTTAGTAGTAGTTTTAACAATAATAACCTTGCTTTATATTAGTCCTGAAGTGTTCACACTAAAATAAGTAACACTGAGGTCCTGAAAGGTGCTATATAAAAAAAAATTACTGTTTAATATAAGATTTTCATACATTCCTTACTGATAAGATAACATATGCAACAGAGTTTTCCCCTTTACATTGAGCTTCATTCATAAAACATGAGTAGAATGTGAAATTCATTGAAAAAGCATTCATTTTAATGTGGCATTTCACCTGAATTTCTATGAATTATTCACTCAAAATTATTCTGCTTACATTTCATGAATGAGGTCTTTAATATTACATACACTGATTATGGAAGCTACATCCATTCAGCTACTATGCAATTCATTCAGGTGTCCGTATGTTTTCAAGAGAATGATTAACATGTTATATATTACAGAAATTGATATACATTATATAAAATTAGACAAAAATAAAACAAACCTAATTAAAATATGCTAAAACATCCAGAAATGTTTCATTTAATTTGCCACCTTTTTTCTTTGAAAAAAAAAAAAAAAAAAAACAGGGTTCCAACAGTCTTGGGAAAGTCATGAAAAATGTATAAAAACATAAAACTCCATGTTAATTTTTATAAAGAATATACACAGTCACGTTAAGCTCTAAAACATTTCATGTGGTAGAAATCTTTTTTAAAATGTGAATAAATAAATAAATAAATATTAGAAGAGTCAGGTAAATTTACTTTACGTTTACAGAAATTAAGAGTGTCCATAAAACTAGATGGACTGGTGAAAATAGTGCATGTAAAACATTTTGGCATTATGTGATACTCTCTTAGAATTTATTCAGATTATAAATGATTTTGTGTGAACAAGCTGTAATCAGTTTTGATAAACAAAGAGTTACTTACGATGGGGCTCTACCATCATCATGGCCTCTTTCTCTGACATGACCAGTTGGCAAAACTGGTCACCCACGTTTGCTAAAATATATTTGGACGTGTCCAGGTCAAGTCCTTCGTGTACCGTGAGGGAGGGGAGCCAAAGTCCCATTGCCATGCTGTCACTCTGCTGCGGGCTCAGAAAGCCTTCCACGCGAAGGACTCCCTTCTTAGTGAAAGCCAGCCTGTTACAACACAAGTCAAGGTGTCAGTCTCATACCCTAGCCAAGAGTTAAGCTAGTCATACCTGTAGTTGTCTGAATCGTATTCACCTGCGGAAGTGGAAGAATCGGCAGGACACGTTTGGGTCGTCATCGTCCTCGTCCTCGCGGGATTTCCTGTAGCGCTCCAGACGGCACTCGCGGCATTTGTGCAGGTGGGGCGCCACGTTAATGCAGGAGCCGTCTTGCAGAAAGGACTCTCCGGACTGCTTCAAGCGCCGAACCTTATTCTGGTCCTTCAACACGGACAACCCCGCTACATAAATCACACACAAACCCAAAATCAGATGATTGTGAACATCGACTGATCTATCATATCGGTCGACTGGTGGTTAATGGCACTGCTGATACTTAAGAGAGCAGGTGGACAGAACTTTTAAACAAAGACAGTAAACTAATGAAAAGAGTGCTGCAGGAATGACACATTTTTGTATGCCAAACCTTGAAAAACTGTCTGTGACCTCTCTTATAAAACAGCATTTTTGGTGTAATGTTTAATGGCAAACATGTTGAAAATTAGTCGATGAGATGTTGATTCATTAAATGCCAAATGCTAACCTTGGAGGCTTGCCTTAAAGTGGTTTTGGTTGCTAGCAAGTGGCTAAATGGGACCGAAGAGGTTGCTGGGGACAATAAACGTCATCATACCGAACAGGTAAACCTCATCTACTCTTTATAATGGAGCTCTTACAAACTATTCTAACTCGAGCTTTCAGGGAAAATGTTGAAATGAAGAACGCTTAATGGCGGTAACGCTGAAGTCATGTGACCATGGTGTAGTTCGCTAAAGGCCTTCATATACTTCAAACGAAATCGAAGAACGAACTGATATGACGTCATTTCGAACAAAATCAGGCTGAAACGAAGTTCGTTTTGAGTTTGTTTCGGCAGTTCGAAACAGCTCACCAAAGCAAACTTTCTGGAGTTCATTTTGGTTCCTAAACATCTTTGAGCTTCCATTGGTCCATGGCGATTACGCAATCGGTGGGTGTGTTCTGGAACTCCACCTTCTTTGATGTGCGACTTCTTTTTCCGGTTCATTTCTCATTCAGCGGAGGTCAGGCAGGAGAACAACGTCTCCAAGTCACTAGCAACATAAATACACTGTGTCGAATAGCTGAGCTGGCACAAATATATCCGCACCTGTACGATCGCTCGCGGAGAGACTTTAAAGATTCAGAGAAAGCATTTAATTCCTGGAAAGAAATTGCAACGAAGCTTGGTGCCGACGACCCGGAGTTATGCAAAAAGTGACGTAGAGAAACATCAGATGCAAGTTTTCCAAAGCCATGAAAAGAATGAAAGGAAAGAGTATCTGAACACTAATAAAATAAAGTAACAAACAGGTTTGTGTTATTGAGATGACGCCAATATTTTTTCCACATCATGCTAAAGTTTTCAGACTATGAGCCATTTACACTTAAAGACTGATTATGGGAATGGAATGGTTCTTTTGTATTGCAAACATGATACTTGTCTCTGAACTGCTGCTAATCATTATTCTTTTGTCTATAATATTCTGACCATTGGTACCCGTCTCACACCTAAATACACCATCATGGCATCTTTATTGTGTTTAGGGCATATGCACGAGTGTCGCGACACGTTTACATTAATCTACACCCCGCCTCCAGCAGTGCGGGGGTGTTGGAATGTTCGAAAACAGTATACCGTCGCTCAGCCTTTTTGAACTTCTTTTTGTCCCCAAACGAATAACGAAAACGAACTTCGTTTGAAGTATATCGGGGCCTTAATAGTGTACCTATAGTTTTTTCCTTCTGGTGATTGTATTTAGACTTAAAAATTTGTCGGTTCAGTTTCGAAGATCTTCACGGATTACATAATGAAAGAGTTTTTGGTTTAGATTTGAATTATTTTGTTTTAAAGTAGTAACTTAAAGCTTTCTATAGATATATTTATCTTGTCTGTGAGGCAAGTATTCGTTGAGTTTCGGTTCATTTCTGTAAAGCACTCCAGCTCAAGACAGAAATGGCAGAAAGCGCATCCTGTTTGTTTTCTTTATTTTATAAAAGCACATTGTTTTGTTGACATTGTGAGTGCACACAAATAAAAGTAGACCCTTTACAGTTCCGAATGATATATTACCTTTATGGGCAAAAATGACGGCGCATTTTAAGTTGTTTTCACTGTTAAGAAAAAAATGCAAGGGAGCGCACTGGCGCCTCCATGTCCTGCAGAGCGCACTTTAGCTTCCACTCTCCGCACAAACGATTGGATATGCCTAATAGCACACATTTATCTGGATTAAACGTTTAAACTAACATTGTGATATGCCTGAAGTGTTTTATATCTATAGATTTTACTTAAGCTAGTCATGATGATTTAAGAAGGCTAAACTGATCAAACATAGGCTATGATATCAACTCACTGCCTGCCGCTGGCCACTTAGTTGTTACTTTATAAAACAAAAACTTGAATTTAACAACAACAAAAAAAAAAAAGTTCCAAACATATTTCTAAATAAAAATTTTTTTAAAAAGTCAAGAACATAACCATTTTGCCATTAAAAACAAAACAGAACTATTTTAATGACTGCAACAGCAGCCGTGTAATGGTGAAGAGAGAGAGAGAGAAAAAAAAAGACACAGGCTCTAGTCGGACTTGGGCCGAGAATTCTGATAAGCTGTCGGACAAGGGCTGGGCTAGGACACAAGCGTTTTGGGTCAGGGCCGGGCTAGGAAATTAGCGTTTTGGGTCAGGGCCGGGCTAGGACACGAGCGTTTTGGGTCAGGGCCGGGCTAGGACACGAGCATTGTGAGTGCACACAAATAAAAGTAGACCCTTTACAGTTCCGAATGATATATACTCTTACCTTTATGGGCAAAAATGACGGCGCATTTTAAGTTGTTTTCACTGTTAAGAAAAAAATGCAAGGGAGCGCACTGGCGCCTCCATGTCCTGCAGAGCGCACTTTAGCTTCCACTCTCCGCACAAACGATTGGATATGCCTAATAGCACACATTTATCTGGATTAAACGTTTAAACTAACATTGTGATATGCCTGAAGTGTTTTATATCTATAGATTTTACTTAAGCTAGTCATGATGATTTAAGAAGGCTAAACTGATCAAACATAGGCTATGATATCAACTCACTGCCTGCCGCTGGCCACTTAGTTGTTACTTTATAAAACAAAAACTTGAATTTAACAACAACAACAAAAAAAAAAGTTCCAAACATATTTCTAAATAAAAAAAATTAAAAAAAGTCAAGAACATAACCATTTTGCCATTAAAAACAAAACAGAACTATTTTAATGACTGCAACAGCAGCCGTGTAATGTGGTGAAGAGAGAGAGAGAAAAAAAAAGACACAGGCCCAAGTCCGACTGGAGCCCGTGTCTTTTTTGGATCAGTTGTCCAAATCAACTTCTGCTAGTTTAACGACGGGAAAAACGGTCGGCATGCCCGGCGCATGGTCTAAAAGGGTTGTCCCTATTCTCTTAATGAGTAATGGGTGTGTTTTGGGCATAAAGGGAAGAAAACTTCCACTCAACTTTCTGTTAACATGCTTGGATACAGCACTCTGTGAACAGCCAGCTTCTTTGGCAATGAATGTTTGTGGCTTACCCTCCTTGTGAAGGGTGTCAATGATTGTCTTCTGGACAACTGTCAGACCAGCAGTCTTCCCCATGATTGTGTAGCCTAGTGAACCAAACTGAGAGACCATTTTGAAGGCTCAGGAAACCTTTGCAGCTGTTTTGAGTTGATTAGCTGATTGGCATGTCACAATATTCTAATTTGTTGAGATAGTGAATTGGTGGGTTTTTGTTAAATGTGAGCCAAAATCATCACAATTAAAAGAGCCAAAGACTTAAACTACTTCAGTCTGTGTGCATTGAATTTATTTAATACACGAGTTTCACAATTTGAGTTGAATTACTGAAATAAATGAACTTTTCCACGACATTCTAATTTATTGAGATGCACCTGTATATATAAAATATTAAAATATTAATAAAATAATAATAACATATTTTGTGACATAAGTAATATTCCAAAGAAACTTGTAAATTTGTAAAGAAACTTGCACCGGAAAATGCATTCAAAACTTCAATGGAGTTTGGGTGTCACCCGGTGGCTATTTTTGGTAGAACGTCTAAATAAAATCTCACAGAAACCTCAGTTTTTTTTATAACTTTAAATTGGGAACATAACTTATTTAGACATATGACTTTAATTTTACAGCACATTTAGATTAAAGGACATTTTGTAAAATATTTATTTTATATAAAATACATAATTTTAGTAAACTTTAACTTCTATAACTTACTTGTACTTTCATTTTTTTAAATGTTTTTTTTTCCTTTTGAAATGGTGAAAAGAAAAATTCTGGATTCAGTATAAAGAAACTCATACAGGTTTAGACTGACATGAGGGTCAGCTGAACTAACTCATGAAGTACACAGCATGCAGTTGTCAAGCAGTTACCTTTGAAGGGTTTGCTCCGCGGCCGGCTCTTAGTCGCAGGCTGGGTCTTGTTCTTATCCTCACCGGCTGCAGGAACCCCAGGTTTCTGGCTCTGGCCTGAGTTGTCCTCCGCCTCGCTCAAATCAGACAGGTCACTGTTGCTACTGGACTCTGAATCCCTTTTAGAGGACTGACGTTCCTCCAAAGAAAACTTGGTTTGGTCGAAAGGCGTAGCGACACCTTGGCCTTCGGTGCTGACGCGGGTTCCCGGGCTGCCGTCTGAACCTTCTTTGTTTGGTTTGGACGTCTGTTGTCCATCCTGGGCAGCCGGAGTGAACGATGGAGTGGTCGTGAGAGCAGGAGCAGCGAATTGGGGGGCTAAGATTCCCTTAGGAGGTTCTGCCATGGTGAACAGGTTTGGTTTGGCATCTCCACCAGGAGGATCTTGACTAAGTAGACCGGAGCTGCCCGAAGGTGAAACAGCAGACGCGGACAGCGCAGATGACGACTTTGGGGTTGACAATGCACTAAAAGGGCTGTGCGAAACAGCTCCGCCGTAAGCGAGAAATGGATTTGTTTCTTTGGTGGCCTGTAGAAAAAGGTTCTCGTGAGTTTCTGAAACCTTGTTGCCAGCAAGCAGACCAAAACCGCTGACTGGACTCGAGCTGTTAACATTTCTGGCACTGCCAAGGCCGCTGGTTCCTAATCCCAAAGAGGGTTTCAGAGCCTCTACAGAACTCGCAGCTTGACCTACGGCTGAGGGAAACGTGGCTGGGAGTTTGCTGTGCGCCTCCCCCACCGCTCCGAAAGGCTTGTTCATTAGGATCCCATTGCCTGCAGGCTTGATATCAGGCACTTTTGGCTGCTCTTTCATTGGTGCCAGGCCACTAGCAGGTGCTGAACCAAACAGTCCAGCGGATGCAGAAGCCACAACCGCCTTTCTGAAACCCTCGGAAGGAGCAGCAGGCTTGAACAGGCAGGGCGGCTCCTTGTTCAGGCACTTGGACAAGGACGTGAAGGCCTTTGACTGGCCTTGTGTGATGCTCTGGTTCTGAGACATGATTTGGAAGAACAGGTTCTGTGAGGGATCAGAGTCTTGCCTCTGCGACTCCTTCGCAGCTCCAAAAGGAAAGCCAAAAGGCTTGTCCTCCTGGGAAGAACCGTTGGCCTGTGTGGGAACATCCCCAAACACTGCCTCACTCGACTGTTTACCAAATCCTGCAGCAGCTAGAGCGGGGGTCTTGGGGCTCTGAAATACAAATAAGCCAAATAAATGACGGTCAAAGAGTAATAAGTGTGCCCACAAAAAGAAAAAGGGAGGGAAAAAAAAAGGTTAAAATCAGTGCTGTTATTATTATCTAAAACTTTTAAAATTTGTTTTTGGGAAATGAAATAAATCTGTAATAAAATAAAATATAAGTATTAGATGAAAAAACGTAAAAAATTAGAAACGATGCATTGGTAATAGGGATGCACGATATTGGATTTTTGCCGATATCCGATATGCCGATATTTATCAACTCATTTTGGCCGATAGCCGATGCCGATATATTTCCTTTTGTTTGGAAACAACACCAAGTCTCTCCTGTGCAGAAATTATAAACAAATAATTTTTAATTTTGGTTCGTTTTTAACAAAAACTTGTTAGAATTAAATAAACAAAAGGTTCTCGTGAGTTTCTGAAACCTTGTTGCCAGCCAGCAGACCAAAACTGCTGACTGGGCTCGAGCTGTTCACATTTCTGGCACTTCCAAGTCCGCTGGTTCCTAATCCCAAAGAGGGATTCAGAGCCTCTGCAGAGCTCGCAGCTTGACCTGTGGCTGATGGAAAAGCGGCTGGAAGTTTGCTGTGCGCCTCCCCCACCGCTCCGAAAGGCTTGTTCATTAGGATCCCATTGCCTGCAGGCTTGATATCAGGCACTTTTGGCTGCTCTTTCATTGGTGCCAGGCCACTAGCAGGTGCTGAACCAAACAGTCCAGCGGATGCAGAAGCTACAACCGCCTTTTTGAAACCCTCGGAGGGAGCGGCAGGCTTGAACAGGCTGGGCGGCTCCTTGTTCAGGCACTCGGACAATGACTTGAAGGCCTTTGACTGGCCTTGCGTGATACTCTGGTTCTGAGACATGATTTGGAAGAACAGGTTCTGTGAGGGATCAGAGTCCTGCCTCTGTGACTCCTTCGCAGCTCCAAAAGGAAAGCCAAAAGGCTTGTCCTCCTGGGAAGAACCGTTGGCCTGTGTGGGAACATCCCCAAACACTGCCTCACTCGACTGTTTACCAAATCCTGCAGCAGCTAGAGCGGGGGTCTTGGGGCTCTGAAATACAAATAAGCCAAATAAATGACGGTCAAAGAGTAATAAGTGTGCCCACAAAAAGAAAAAGGGAGGGAAAAAAAAAGGTTAAAATCAGTGCTGTTATTATTATCTAAAACTTTTAAAATTTGTTTTTGGGAAATGAAATAAATCTGTAATAAAATAAAATATAAGTATTAGATGAAAAAACGTAAAAAATTAGAAACGATGCATTGGTAATAGGGATGCACGATATTGGATTTTTGCCGATATCCGATATGCCGATATTTATCAACTCATTTTGGCCGATAGCCGATGCCGATATATTTCCTTTTGTTTGGAAACAACACCAAGTCTCTCCTGTGCAGAAATTATAAACAAATAATTTTTAATTTTGGTTCGTTTTTAACAAAAACTTGTTAGAATTAAATAAACAATATTGAAGTTTTTTTTATAATGACACTACATTGAAAGCTTTGAAAATAATTATAAATCAACTACTGTATATCTCAATAGCTGCATTTTTTTTTTCCAGAAAGATGCAGTGGTAACCTTAAAATATTAGTAGATGGTCTAAGACAAAAGAGTTGTAAAAATTCTGTTAAAAATTCTTTTAGAGCTCATAATTCGTTAAAAAAACATATTTTACACATTAATGAATAAATCTGCATATATAAAATTATTTAAATTTACAAGTGTCATGATTGTGATTTTTTTTATTCATGTAAGATAGCTTCTGACCTTTAAATCAAAACACACTCGTGATTTTATGACATTGATACTGCTTTATTTATTCAGAAACACAAGTTTCTTAGTGATGTGTGTACTTCACTTTCATTTTGTTACAAGTAGGCCAACAGCGCCCCCCCTATGTAAATATAACGCCTAACCAAACGGCATTAGGACCAGGGGGAGGCTGCCGTTGCACGGTTAGTGACTGTTGACTCTCACAAACCGAAAGCATCATCCCGATGCCGATATTTGCATTTTAAGTCGTTATCAGCCGATTCCAATATTGGTCCGATAATATTGTCCATACCTAATTGGTAACTAACTGGAATAAAATAAGATGAAGCACTAAAATTACTAATACTGAAATGAAAATAAATAGAATATGAAATGGCTAAAAAGAAAATGAAATGGCAAAAAAAATATTAAATGACAAACCACATAAAATTACTAAAACAAATTAAAATAAAACCAAAAATAATAATAAAAATAAAATAATAAAAAAATAAAAGCTAATTCGAAATAATAAGCACTATAAAAATATATAAATAATATTAAAATAACACTGGTTAAAAACTAACAAAATTATTTATATTCATGTAAATGTGGGGGTTTCATGTAAAGGTTTTCTTGAAATTTTTTTATTTAAATCATGTTATCACAGTACTATACTTTTGAGGAGACAAAATCATATTTCAATTTTTTATTTATTTTTTACATGACTTCGATTTTTTTCTAAATGTTAATGTTATTTAACAAAACTGCTTCACAGTTTTTCTTTTCTTATGAAACAATAAAACATTAAACTTTTTTTTTTTTTTTAATTAAATACTTTTTTAAATTATTCTTAATTTAGATAAAGAAACACATTCACTATTAACTAGGAGTTTTTCCTTAAGCTCCTAATTTGCTGTTTATTAATAGTTAGTAAGGTATGTGTTAAGTTTGGGTATGGAGTAGGATTAAGGGATCTAGAATATGGTCATGCAAAATAAAGCATTAATATGTGCTTAATAGTGCAGTAATAGTGAGAAATGGTCCTTAAAATAGTTTTACCAAATTATGTAATAATGCTTCTTTTTTTTTTTTTTTACTTTATTTCCACCCAAATTTTTTAAAACAAGAATGTTTTAAATTTCAGAATCAAAACTCATCTCAGAAGTGGTGTTTTTTTATTTGTATGTATGAATTGCATTTTTTGAATAAATGAATAAGTCCAAAGTAAAAAAAAAATCAGTGTCCTACCTGGCTCGCTTCTGGAGCTGATCCCCACATACTGGGCTTTTGGTTTGCTTCTACAGGAGCAGAGAGAGTCACACTTGAAGCGTTGTCTTGGGAAGGTGATGAAATGGTCACAGGACCTGGAGACACCAGGGCAGCTGTTTTAGGATACCCTGAAAGGACACCTCCCTCCTCCCTCTCGGCTGCTG
>NW_015641057.1:711052-714025 GCF_001515625.1 Sinocyclocheilus rhinocerous | reverse complement strand
AAAAGGTTCTCGTGAGTTTCTGAAACCTTGTTGCCAGCCAGCAGACCAAAACTGCTGACTGGGCTCGAGCTGTTCACATTTCTGGCACTTCCAAGTCCGCTGGTTCCTAATCCCAAAGAGGGATTCAGAGCCTCTGCAGAGCTCGCAGCTTGACCTGTGGCTGATGGAAAAGCGGCTGGAAGTTTGCTGTGCGCCTCCCCCACCGCTCCGAAAGGCTTGTTCATTAGGATCCCATTGCCTGCAGGCTTGATATCAGGCACTTTTGGCTGCTCTTTCATTGGTGCCAGGCCACTAGCAGGTGCTGAACCAAACAGTCCAGCGGATGCAGAAGCTACAACCGCCTTTTTGAAACCCTCGGAGGGAGCGGCAGGCTTGAACAGGCTGGGCGGCTCCTTGTTCAGGCACTCGGACAATGACTTGAAGGCCTTTGACTGGCCTTGCGTGATACTCTGGTTCTGAGACATGATTTGGAAGAACAGGTTCTGTGAGGGATCAGAGTCCTGCCTCTGTGACTCCTTCGCAGCTCCAAAAGGAAAGCCAAAAGGCTTGTCCTCCTGGGAAGAACCGTTGGCCTGTGTGGGAACATCCCCAAACACTGCCTCACTCGACTGTTTACCAAATCCTGCAGCAGCTAGAGCGGGGGTCTTGGGGCTCTGAAATACAAATAAGCCAAATAAATGACGGTCAAAGAGTAATAAGTGTGCCCACAAAAAGAAAAAGGGAGGGAAAAAAAAAGGTTAAAATCAGTGCTGTTATTATTATCTAAAACTTTTAAAATTTGTTTTTGGGAAATGAAATAAATCTGTAATAAAATAAAATATAAGTATTAGATGAAAAAACGTAAAAAATTAGAAACGATGCATTGGTAATAGGGATGCACGATATTGGATTTTTGCCGATATCCGATATGCCGATATTTATCAACTCATTTTGGCCGATAGCCGATGCCGATATATTTCCTTTTGTTTGGAAACAACACCAAGTCTCTCCTGTGCAGAAATTATAAACAAATAATTTTTAATTTTGGTTCGTTTTTAACAAAAACTTGTTAGAATTAAATAAACAATATTGAAGTTTTTTTTATAATGACACTACATTGAAAGCTTTGAAAATAATTATAAATCAACTACTGTATATCTCAATAGCTGCATTTTTTTTTTCCAGAAAGATGCAGTGGTAACCTTAAAATATTAGTAGATGGTCTAAGACAAAAGAGTTGTAAAAATTCTGTTAAAAATTCTTTTAGAGCTCATAATTCGTTAAAAAAACATATTTTACACATTAATGAATAAATCTGCATATATAAAATTATTTAAATTTACAAGTGTCATGATTGTGATTTTTTTTATTCATGTAAGATAGCTTCTGACCTTTAAATCAAAACACACTCATGATTTTATGACATTGATACTGCTTTATTTATTCAGAAACACAAGTTTCTTAGTGATATTTGTGTACTTTACTTTCATTTTGTTACAAGTAGGCCAACAGCGCCCCCCTATGTAAATATAACACCTTACCGAACAGGCATTAGGACCAGGGGGAGGCTGCCGTTGCACGGTTAGTGACTGTTGACTCTCACAAACCGAAAGCATCATCTTGTATGTGCATTCTCAAATTAAATGCAGCAATCCAAAACAGTGAATCTAATCATCATTCAGGCAAAAGTTTGCTTCAAGAATGACCACACTGCTGACGTGACCTAATCGCTAGCACACCCTGAGCGCGTGCGAGTTAATCCTCTTATCGGCAAGACATATCTGCATAATTTTTAATATCGGGCCGATGCCGATATTTGCATTTTAAGTCGTTATCAGCCGATTCCAATATTGGTCCGATAATATTGTCCATACCTAATTGGTAACTAACTGGAATAAAATAAGATGAAGCACTAAAATTACTAATACTGAAATGAAAATAAATAGAATATGAAATGGCTAAAAAGAAAATGAAATGGCAAAAAAAATATTAAATGACAAACCACATAAAATTACTAAAACAAATTAAAATAAAACCAAAAATAATAATAAAAATAAAATAATAAAAAAATAAAAGCTAATTCGAAATAATAAGCACTATAAAAATATATAAATAATATTAAAATAACACTGGTTAAAAACTAACAAAATTATTTATATTCATGTAAATGTGGGGGTTTCATGTAAAGGTTTTCTTGAAATTTTTTTATTTAAATCATGTTATCACAGTACTATACTTTTGAGGAGACAAAATCATATTTCAATTTTTTATTTATTTTTTACATGACTTCGATTTTTTTCTAAATGTTAATGTTATTTAACAAAACTGCTTCACAGTTTTTCTTTTCTTATGAAATAATAAAACATTAAACTTTTTTTTTTTTTTTAATTAAAGACTTTTTTAAATTATTCTTAATTTAGATAAAGAAACACATTCACTATTAACTAGGAGTTTTTCCTTAAGCTCCTAATTTGCTGTTTATTAATAGTTAGTAAGGTATGTGTTAAGTTTGGGTATGGAGTAGGATTAAGGGATCTAGAATATGGTCATGCAAAATAAAGCATTAATATGTGCTTAATAGTGCAGTAATAGTGAGAAATGGTCCTTAAAATAGTTTTACCAAATTATGTAATAATGCTTCTTTTTTTTTTTTTTTACTTTATTTCCACCCAAATTTTTTAAAACAAGAATGTTTTAAATTTCAGAATCAAAACTCATCTCAGAAGTGGTGTTTTTTTATTTGTATGTATGAATTGCATTTTTTGAATAAATGAATAAGTCCAAAGTAAAAAAAAAATCAGTGTCCTACCTGGCTCGCTTCTGGAGCTGATCCCCACATACTGGGCTTTTGGTTTGCTTCTACAGGAGCAGAGAGAGTCACACTTGAAGCGTTGTCTTGGGAAGGTGATGAAATGGTCACAGGACCTGGAGACACCAGGGCAGCTGTTTTAGGATACCCTGAAAGGACACCTCCCTCCTCCCTCTCGGCTGCTG
>NW_015641057.1:702615-710762 GCF_001515625.1 Sinocyclocheilus rhinocerous | reverse complement strand
TTCGCTTCAAGAATGACCACACTGCTGACGTGACCTAATCGCTAGCACACCCTGAGCGCGTGCGAGTTAATCCTCTTATCGGCAAGACATATCTGCATAATTTTTAATATCGGGCCGATGCCGATATTTGCATTTTAAGTCGTTATCAGCCGATTCCAATATTGGTCCGATAATATTGTCCATACCTAATTGGTAACTAACTGGAATAAAATAAGATGAAGCACTAAAATTACTAATACTGAAATGAAAATAAATAGAATATGAAATGGCTAAAAAGAAAATGAAATGGCAAAAAAAATATTAAATGACAAACCACATAAAATTACTAAAACAAATTAAAATAAAACCAAAAATAATAATAAAAATAAAATAATAAAAAAATAAAAGCTAATCCGAAATAATAAGCACTATAAAAATATATAAATAATATTAAAATAACACTGGTTAAAAACTAACAAAATTATTTATATTCATGTAAATGTGGGGGTTTCATGTAAAGGTTTTCTTGAAATTTTTTTATTTAAATCATGTTATCACAGTACTATACTTTTGAGGAGACAAAATCATATTTCAATTTTTTATTTATTTTTTACATGACTTCGATTTTTTTCTAAATGTTAATGTTATTTAACAAAACTGCTTCACAGTTTTTCTTTTCTTATGAAACAATAAAACATTAAACTTTTTTTTTTTTTTTAATTAAATACTTTTTTAAATTATTCTTAATTTAGATAAAGAAACACATTCACTATTAACTAGGAGTTTTTCCTTAAGCTCCTAATTTGCTGTTTATTAATAGTTAGTAAGGTATGTGTTAAGTTTGGGTATGGAGTAGGATTAAGGGATCTAGAATATGGTCATGCAAAATAAAGCATTAATATGTGCTTAATAGTGCAGTAATAGTGAGAAATGGTCCTTAAAATAGTTTTACCAAATTATGTAATAATGCTTCTTTTTTTTTTTTTTTACTTTATTTCCACCCAAATTTTTTAAAACAAGAATGTTTTAAATTTCAGAATCAAAACTCATCTCAGAAGTGGTGTTTTTTTATTTGTATGTATGAATTGCATTTTTTGAATAAATGAATAAGTCCAAAGTAAAAAAAAAATCAGTGTCCTACCTGGCTCGCTTCTGGAGCTGATCCCCACATACTGGGCTTTTGGTTTGCTTCTACAGGAGCAGAGAGAGTCACACTTGAAGCGTTGTCTTGGGAAGGTGATGAAATGGTCACAGGACCTGGAGACACCAGGGCAGCTGTTTTAGGATACCCTGAAAGGACACCTCCCTCCTCCCTCTCGGCTGCTGGGAGTGTGGGAGACGATTTAGGGACAGGGGCCCCGGGCACCAAGCTGGGCATTTGACCCAAAGAAGGAAAAGTGTTGGAAAAGGGCGATGGGGCAGGCTTCAATGGAGGTGGTGTTGGAGTGGACGCAGGAAGCACCGCTGATACTGAAGATGATATCCTAAATTTAATAATTCCATTCTAGGTTTATTGTTCATATGTTTGACCCACATATTATTATTTTCAAAATTAGCTGTACAGACACAATTAAAAAAATACATTTCTGTCATGACTGCTTGTACACTGAGGTGCAAATTAACCACAAGTAGTACATATAAATAAAGTATCCCTGTGATGGGATACTTATAAATAAAATGTGTTTCTCACACTTCTTTTCATTGCTGCAAAAGCCTAGTAATTGAGATAAAAAAAACAAAACTAACAACCAAAAATATAATTTCACACACTTTTCAACCTTTCAACTTAACTTGAAAAAGAAATAGTTTAGAAGACGGGATTCAATTTCGAGTAAACTTGAAATAAAAAGTAAAAAGAAAACGGAGTCTTAAATTGAAATGAAAGTTCCCATGCATTTCATATGTCAGTGTTTGACAAGCTACAATAAAGGCTTTCTGTTGTTTTTTTACCCCAACTCTTTAGTGTTTTTATAGTGCTGATTTTTGGCAAATTGCATGGAAACCAATGGGGATCTCAACACAAAAGTCATAATTTATGTAAAGCCTTAGCAAAACACATCTATGTGTCGAAACTTGAATGCACATTAATGACCCTAAATGGGAAATATTCACAAAAAATGTATGAATAAATAAATAGTTTAACGAGTATTTCAAGCTGTCTGGGTCAAATGGAGGACAACAGGAGGATTTAAAAGCATAGTACACACAAAAAGTAAAACTCGCTGTTCATTTACTCACCCTCAGGCCATCCAAGATATAAGTGACTTTTTTTCTTCAGTAAGTAGGTAATGTTGTAAACTGGAGTCACAACAGTTCCCTGTTTTTGACTCTCAAAGTGATTCATTTTATGAACCACCAATGACCACGGTTTCAGCTAAAAATCTTCTGCATCGTGTGTATTACTGAAGAAAAAGTCACTTAGATCTTGGATGGCCTGAGGGTGAGCAAATTTTCCTTTTTGGGTAAAATAAAAAAATCCTTTAATATCTTGTACGACTTCCTTTCAGGCTTTGCACAGGTAAGTTTACTCAAGCACATTAGAGTCTATTAATAGTTAAATGCGACTGACGTTTCCGCAGGATCTCCTGCAACTCAGAGTCACTGTGCCAGCTCCTGATGGCAGCTTGAAGGGCCAGCTGCTCTTGTAGCAAAGAGTGTCCAAAATCTTTTTCAGTCTGAAGAAAGAAAGATAATTTCTTATCTTTATTTATTAAAGATATTTCACCTATTTCTATTTAAACCTTTCACAGTGCAAAAGTTCTATATTTGTACATGCAAAAATATGACAACGCAGATTTTATGACAGTTACCAACCTCAAAAGTGTGCAGTGAACTCCCATTAGGGAGAAATGCCAAAGTTCTTGGACCAAAGAACTCCACAGGAACCAGGGATCCCAAACCCACATGGTCAACCAGCGGTTTGAACATCTGAAGATTGAGCCAAAAGACAAATGGCTTTCAGGAAACCAGTATTGGATGCACAAACGAGTGAATAGAAACCAGAAAACACTATATCTTGCCTCTTAGAGATCCAATCTAAAGACAATTTCCAAAAGCTTTTGCTAACCATAACTACAAAAAAGCATGAACATGCCAGACATATGTAGATGTAGAGCAATACATTTCAACCCATATTAAGAGTCGATTTACAGAAGAATTATGGAAAGCGGTGCAGTGTGCATCTGTACTCACCAAGGCTGGCCACTGAGCAGCGGAGAGCGATGGGTCGCTGCAGTTGGCCCAGACGATGGCACTCTCCATGAGAACGGCTCGCACCTCATCCCCGTACACCTGCACCCATGAGCGCTGCCGCCAATGGCTGTCGTCAAACTCTACAAACACCTACAATGAAGATGGACGGTTGACAACTTAAGACAAGTGAAATGCTGCTCTCTACAAGCACACTTCAAAGTTTTGTATGAGCCATCTGTTGCAAATGGATATTACGGTAATTAGCATAACAACACCAAACTTTTTTGTCTTATGTACCCAAACCGCCCCATCATAAGGCTCAAACTAGGGCTGCACGATAAATCGCATGCGATATTTAACGCGCATCTTATCAGTAAAGCCGGTTCTGTAATCAGCGGTAAATCTCCATCACGTGCGTGCTTTCACATTGAGCAGCATTAACTACACAGAGCCGTTGTTCACTGACGAGCTGTGCAAAAAATCGCGTGAATATGAACGTGGTTTTGCGCAGCTCGTCAGTGAACAATGGCTCTGTGTAGTTAATGCTGCTCAATGTGAAAGCACGCACGTGATGGAGATTTACCGCTGATTACAGAACCGGCTTTTCTGACAAGATGCACGTTAAATATCGCATGCGATTTATCGTGCAGCCCTAGCTCAAACCATAAAAAATACTCCTTTTAACTCATATTTCAACACTGTTGTTAATATATTTTTTTAAATATCTATTATTAAAACACAGTGAGTGAAACAGACTTAAATAATAAAGAAGTATTTAAGAAATCTGTTTATATAACTGCATTTAGTTTGATATTGGTTTGATTGGCTGCGACATTTAAAGGGACAATAACAGGATAAGGCTACTGCATAACTCTGTATGGTTTTACATACATTACCATTCAAAAGTTTGGGTTCAGCAAGATTTTTAAAAATGTTTTGAAAGAAGTCTCTCATGATTACCAAAGCTACATTTATTTGATCAAAATACAGTATCAACAATAATATTGTGAAAAAATGACTACAATTAAAAAAAAACTGTTTTCAATTTGAATATATTTTAAAATGTACTTTATTCCCGTGATGCAAAGCATCATCATTACTTTAGTCTTCAGTGTCACATGATCCTTCAGAAATCATTCTGATATGCTGCTTAAGAAACATCACCAATGTTAATAAAATGTTTGTGCTGCTTAATATTTTTTTCCAGAATGATTTAATAAATGCTGTTGTTTTGAACATTCTATTCATCTGAAATGGAAATATTTGTAACATTATACATGTTGTGTGACTGTAACTTTTGATCAATGCAATGCATTCTTGCTAAAAAAAAAGTAATAATTTCTTTCCAAAGTAAAATTGTACTGAACCCAATCTTTTGAACCATAGTGTACATGCATTTCACCAAAAGTGTCAGCCACACAAATAAGTAACAACAGACAGACTACTCCATTCCTATCAGATCACTAACCAATGGTTAAAATTAAAATTAGATCACACCAATACACAACATAAAGCCTGCATGTGCATATATGAATATACATATACTTAACTAACGCAAGCCATACACTTCATATAGGCTTACTAAATGTCTGCTGTATTTCATTGGTTCTAGTACTCTATACACTGACCATAAAATTTACCTAATTTAATCCATGAATAATAACTGATAATAAAAATCACCATAAAAGAATCAACAAAAAGACGATTAATGAAGTTTGTCTGTGCAAATATGAACACCAGCACATATTTTCTATGCATTTACAGTGCCTTGCGAAAGTATTCATACCCCTTCATTTTTGTCCATGTTTTGTTATGTTGCTGCCTTATGTTAAAATTTAAATTAAAAAAACATTAAAATTACTTTTTTCCCCACATCAGTCTACACTCCATACACCATATTGACAAAGCAAAAACAGAATTGTCACAACTTTGTGAATTTATTACAAATAAAAAAACTGAAATAAGTACATTGCATAAGTACTAAATATTTAGCTGAAGCACCTTTATAGCCTCAAGTCTTTTTTTGTTTGATGTGATAAGCTTTTCTCATCAGCATTTGGCAATTATCTGCCATTCTTCGGTCTCACCTCCATCCCCGGGCTCGCCAGCCCGATCACACTGACCGCCCGCACGGTTCCGCGGAGCCAGGCCGCCTGCTCCACCGCTCCTCCCGCCGCCGCCGCCGCCGAGCCCCCGTCATTGAGCAGCAGCAGCAGCCGCTTCCCAATCAGACCGAGCGAGTCCCCCATATTACAACCACCATCAAGAGACCGACTTCCTCCGGAGCTCGGCTGAAATCCGCGATCAATCGTGCCCAAACTCAATCAGTGAATTTGCTATAGCCACATATGAATGACTGCACGCTATGCATGCGGGATTCGCATCGGCATCTGAGTCGATTAAGAAGCGCTTTGCTGGGAATTTGCGGTGTTATTGTTCTTGCTACAGCCCCTTGTCCTCATCCGCCATTTAGCGGTGCAGTAATCAAACGCACCCCTCGTACTGCTGCAGGACTGCGCTCCGCTGGCTACCGGGGAAATGGAGCAGCGCCCTCCGCTGGACACTGTACGCGCCATTCACTGTCAACGCACTGCTCTGGAGGTCCCAAACTCTCGCGAGATTTGTATGCGACGCTTATTTGAAGCATAAGGTGCGTAAATACATTCTCTCTAGAGCATTTCTGGAGATATGTTGCAGTATTTTTTATAATCAACATTTAAAAATAGATCACGTTTATTATGCTGTTGTTGTGCTGCTGGCTGTAGACAGAGAGAGAGAGTTGCGACAACGGAAGTTCGGAACGCTCGATCGTCACGTGATTCATGTAGACCTCAAATAGTTCCAGGAAGTTCATGGCGGGCAATTGGAAAACATTGAGTTAGAGAGACAGAACTGCGATTTTTGGTAATTAGTAGAATATAAAGTAATTTATTTACATTATCTATAAAATAATGTATACATTTATGCGTAGTATATGTATGTAGTTGTATCAGTGTTGTTTTTAAAAGATTAAATCCGCTCATATTTGAGGATTAATGTGGTCAGCTATCCTTACCTGCCTTAACATATTTTAGGCTGACGTTACCGTGGTAAAAGTCCATGTTTGCTAAACGACATAGTGGTCTTTTACCAAGGTAACTCCAGCCTCTCTATATAAATATAACTATATATATATATATATATGTATATATGTGTGTGTGTGTGTATAACTTGTATGTTAGTCAAGTGCAATCACATCTTAATGTTCATTGTCGTTTTACTAATCTCATGGAAAATGTTAAGTTTTAAAGGGGTCATATGATGTGATTTCATTTTTGCCTTTGTCTTTGGAGTGTTACAAGCTCTTGGTGCATATAGAAGATCTGTAAAGTTGCAAAGACAGATATTCTTTATAAAAGTTAAGAGTCATCCACGCCCTCCTAAAACGGCTCATTTAAACACGCCCCCACATATCTAAGTCACTGTGTAGGAAGATTTGCATAACACCGCCCAAATGTTCACACAGAGGAAGAAGGCTTCTGGCTGTAGTATTGTTGCAGCCGCCATGTCCTGGAGACGCTGTGTGCTTCGATGCGAAAGAAAAAGTACTTTGTTTGGCCTCCCAAAAGAGGACACAACAAGAAATCTGTGGCTGAGTTTTATTTACAACACTGTTCCAGAGCAGTACAACAGCAATATTCGAATTTGTGCTGCGCACTTTACCAATGATTGTTTTCTGAACCTGGGAGAGTACAAGGCCTGCTGTGCAAAAAGGCTTTTTCTCAAAAGTGGGGCTACTCCAACTTTACAAGGACCATCTGGCACTTCTGACTCACAGCCTGTAAGTATGTTTTCATATTTAAAGAATTTGCTATGGACTATTCATACGCGAGTTTTGAGCAGTGTAGAGTAGCTTTTGTAGTTTGTCATTTCTCCGATCACAAATGCAGACATGGTTTTATGTTTACATAGTCTGCCATGCGCCCGCGCGACGCATAAAAAGTCAATATAAATCATAATCAGTAATTATGTCCCCACTGGATGCAACAAATGACTGGTTTGTAATGGGTTTTAATGTCTATGTCTCCTCGCGCCGGACACGGCGTCACACTGGCCTCTCAAGAAGGGCAGAAGCACGCGCCCATTGTCCATATGTTCAGGTGTCTGTCACCTCCTGTGATTAATTATAGTAGCATATATGTGTATTCCACCTTGTTCCTCTCTCACACATACTCTGTATGATGTGTACTGTTGTGTATATGTCAGAAGTACTCGTGACACCGTTAGTTGGTTATACATACAATCGATGTAACTACTTGTTTTGGGTATTTCTTTTAGAGTACATCTCAGCAAGCCCTAGGTTCAGAACAATTATCCACTTCATCCCGAAGTCATGACGTTGCATGTCAAACGGACAATATAGAAACACTGCCTGCTGCGTCTCCAAAAACGCGATCTGTTGGCACACAACTGTCTTTGGATACACTAAAGGACACGCACGCATGGACCAAAGGTATTTTACACGCAGTAACGGTGTTCATGTATTCAATTATAAATGCATTAATTTTAGTTGTTTATTACTGAAAACTTGAATGTAAGATTGTAGAAAATCCAGTGTATTTAAAGGCACAATATGTAAGATTTTTTAATTAAAATATCCAAAAGCCACTAGAACAGTGTTATATATTTTGCTGACTTGTGTACTTACATTATCCCAAATGTTTCGAAGAATGTTTAAATCCAGAGAAATAAGCAATTTTAACTAGTGACACGGACCGTGTCCATAGTGTCATTGTGTCGCCTGCCAATGACGTCATACACCCTCGATTTCCGGTTTTGTTTTGTAGAAAACATGGAAACACCAAAGACGCTTTAATATGTTGTGCGTTTTTTTAGACCGCACAGAGTAGCATTATAACAGAACTTTCAAACGTATCTAGTATAATAAAACGTCGCTGCTTTCCCCCACATACGCACGACCGGAAGGAGCGGAAGCG
>NW_015641057.1:694451-702591 GCF_001515625.1 Sinocyclocheilus rhinocerous | reverse complement strand
GCTCGTTCAGCGGCCTCGTTTCGCTTCGACGGCTTTCAGCCTCACCCTGCTTCATTCTACTACGTTAACAAATCATTAGCTCATCCATGAACATGATTTCTGCCCGAGTCCCGTCGGATTGCATCGGCTGTGGGGATGAAGACCACAACTCCCATGATTCCACACTCAGTCACGGCTTCATCAAACTAAGCCTTTGTCTATTTGTTTATTTTGAATACGCGCCCTCTTGTGGCGAAAATTACATACTGTGCCTTTAAGTGTTGCATGTTAAACTTTAGATATTACGTTTTAGGACTACATTATCATAATACTTTGAGTAAAAATACAAACTTTTTCCTTTTAATTGCAGGCACCCAGGCTATGGTTTCTTCTTTCCATGTAGGTGCTGAAACTACTCCCAGTTTCCCCTCAGTAGCACTGTCTTCAACTCCCATCAAAGCCCCTCCATTCCCACCACACAAAAGGCCTTGTCTTGAGTTGGATGAAGAGGAGGAAGACACAGACATTTCTGAAAGCATAGCTGAACCACACGACTCTGCTGTTACAGAGGAGTCCGGATTATGGTTGGTTTTAGACCTCTTTATAGTTTTTTCAATTTTATAAGTTATTTTGGCGATTCGTAAAAGTGACTTGAAAGAGTACAATTTCTTGTTTGTCTTTCTAGGGAACAGACCACATACAATGTGTCAAAATACATTGTTTTTGAAAGCTGCCTCCGAGAGCTATTTGAAACATGTCCACTTTGCAAAACAAAGTGTGATGTTCAATGTAGACGAATGGGCAGCTATGTGTCATTCAACCAGCATTGTCCAAAGTGCAGTTATCACAGAAAGTGGGAGAGTCAGCCAGTCATTGGAAGTACACCTGTTGGAAACCTACTGGTGTCTGCAGCTACTTACTTCTGTGGTGCATCCTTCATTCAATTTGAAAAGGTAATCTTAAGATCATATTACCCTTATGATCATATTTCCAGGTCAATCACTGTTCTATTATTATGTGGTTTTTAATGCGTTTCCTAATTTTTTAGATTTGCAAGGCCATGCAGCTTCAGATCATCCACTATGATGCATTTAGGAGGCATGCTAGGAACTACCTAGAGCCTGCTGTAATACACAAGTGGAACTTGGATCAGAAAAACCTTTTCAGGAAGCTGCAAGAAGGGGGAAAGGTTGCAGTTGCTGGAGAAATGAGGGCTGATACACCGGGTAAGTTTTTATTTAGAAATTATAAGTAATTATATCTTGATCTGGATTCTTCTGATTATCATTTTTGTGTTACATTGGTCGGACGAAACCAGCACGACACAGCAAGAGTCAGGACTGGTATAGACGCGATATGAGGAAAAATGTATAGTTTTTTTTTTTTTATTAGGGCACTCGGCAAAATACGGCAGCTACACCTTGATGCACCTGGACAGCAACACTATTCTTGACATGCAGCTTGTTCAGGTAAACTTATTTTATATCATAAACTTATTAGGGCTGTCAAAAAAAAAATTTAGAATTTCGAATATTCATCAAATTGTAAAAAAAAAAATCCACATTAGAATGCAAAAACGTTGCATTCGAATTTTAGGTGTGCGTCAGGCAGTATTATCAGTGGTGCAATAAATGCGACGACAATGTAAGTGTCATTGCATTTGAATCGCACGAGATGCGATGACGATGTATGTGTCATTGATTGCATTTGAATGCTTTTGTTAGCCTATCCAGTTGAACCCACTAGATGCGGCGCTGCTACGTTGTTCATTCAATATATTGCGGAAAACGAGAGCATCAGTGTGGCGAAGATGTTGTTTACGGTGAAACTGAAACCAAGCTGTTCACACAGAACGCATATTTATCACATTTTCTAGCGGGGCATCTATCAGCGTTGCACTCGCGTCTCGCACAAGAGAGCGCCATGTTTAGAAAGCCATGTAAAATTAATGTAAGTCCAACTTTTAAAAAACATGTCTCAAGACTTTGTCGGTTTTCCCCATCCCACTGCATCTCATGTTTTTAAATTAAGTAGCCTACTCTTTGTGATTGGTTTTCGGTCCTTTGTATTAAACTATACATGCATGCATGGTGCTGTTTTTTTTTCTAATTGTTTAAGCAACTTTATTAATTATATATGGTTTATAAACATTATTTTAAACATTATGCACTTTTTTAAAAGATAGTCGTGTTATTTTATTACGCTTTGAAGAAACTTCATATATAATTCGAATTTTGATAATATTTAAGTGGAAAATTCGAATTTAGTTTTTCAGTTATTTTGACAGCCCTAAAACTTATTATATTGTTACATTGGGAAATATTCAATTGTAGGTTTATGCCTTTTTAATTTAATTTATACCCAGAGCAACGAGGTAGGTGGTAGCTACCACATGAAGAAGGAGGGCTTGAAGCGTTGTCTAGATCATCTGGAGGCTAACGGTTTGGCAGTGGAATACATCATAACGGATCGCCATCCACCGATCCAGAAGTTTCTTAGAGAGCGCAACATCGTACAGTTCTACGATGTGTGGAACTTCGAAAAAGGTGACTATTAAGCTTTGTGTATTTTGTGACATACAGTCAGTGTTGGGCCATCAACATTCAGAACACTGTTATTTTTAACTAAACCAAGCGGCTGCTGCGTGCATGGTTTAGATGGCAGAATGCCAGCAAAGAGCTCTGCATTTATAATCTCTGAAAGACATCTCAGTTCATCGCAATCTCACAAATCTCTGTTATAACACAATAAATATATGCATAATGAATCTTTCATAATGTCTACAATTCGTGTGTTATAATGAGAGGATTCGTGAGCACCAGAGGCGGACAGTAACTAAGTACATTTACTTGAGTATTGTACTTAAGTACACTTTTTGAGTATCTGTACTTTACTTGAGTATTATTTTCTCTGGGAACTTATGACTTTAACTTCACTACATTTGAAAGACAAATATTGTACTTTTCACTCCACTACATTTCTATCAAGATCCTCAAAGTAGAAAGTCGTTTGAAAGCTTTGAAAGTCAGTGGGTGATTTCTTTCTTCTCTAAAACGTGACTCTTTTTTTCAGACAGTTTATCAGTAATCACTCCTGTAGGGCTACATGAAATGATTTCCCAGCATTTTTTGAACACTGACCAGTTCCAAATGTGATATTTATTAGTCTCTGCACAGCACTCGCCCATCTTGTCCCGCGCCGCACTCTGTTGCGTCGGGTCTCGCGGGAGCAGGTCTCTGATCCACTGGCACTTGACTCGACAGTGCCTGTGCTACATCCTTTTTAGGTCTCTAGATTATAAAACACTGCATTCTGTTACCAATGTAACGCGGCAATAACGTATAGAGACCTCGGCTTGTAACTATACTCTAATTACTATTTTGAAAATTATAACGCGTTAAATTACTCCGTTACTAAAAAAGTAATCAAATTACAGTAACGCGTTACTAAGTAATGCGTTACTGCCCAACACTGCATACAGTGCTGTGTAATGACAAACCTTGTGCATTTCCTTATGACTGGTTTGTGACGTTAATGTATGTACTACTCATACACCACATTAATACTTTGTTTACAGGTTTGTCTAAAAAGTTGGACAAACTTTCACAAAAAAAGGGGTGCGAAATACTGAAGAAGTGGTTGCGCAGCATCAAGCATCATGTATACTGGAGTGCTACGTCGTCTACTTCTGGTCCCGAGAAAGTGGCCAGATGGACTTCCCTGCTCAACCACATCCAAAATATACACATCCATCAGAACCCTGAATTCCCGAAATGTGCACATCCAGACAAAGTGTCCCGAGATCCCAAAAAATGGTTCCAACCAGGTATGCAACAGATTTTTCGATTATATTATAATGTGACAAAGTACAGACAAAGCTTACTACTAGTAATTTATCATTTTAAAATATTATGTTTCTTTTTGTCATTCAAGGGTCAATGCCTCTCTACAAAGTGGAAAAGATCCTGAACAATAAGCGAGTCCTAAAGGACGTGGAAAAGCTCAGTCACCATTACCAGACATCTTCGCTAGAGGCCTTTCACAGTGTGATCCTGCGTTTTGCCCCCAAGAATGTCGTTTTTTCTTTCATTGAAATGTCGTGCAGGTATTATATATTATGACATGCAATATAGTATATTTTAAATATGTATATGCAAGATTTGCTGGAAGTGTGTAATGTTTTAACTTGTATGTCACTCTTGTACTGCAGGTTGTACCTTGCAGCAATGCACTACAATGAAAATGGAGACCGTGAGCAGGCAACGACAACTTCAGGACAACCTATGTACAAGGTTGTTTTTCCAAAGTCAAAGAAGGGTGAATGCACTGCAAAGCCATTTAAAACAGCCCCTTCATATGGTATGTTATCAAATGTTTTCTTTTCATACACTTACAAATACACTTTTACACATAGTGATGCATTTGATATGTTACTAAGACGTTGGTTGTCGATCGACAGTAATATACATAATAAAATTTCCTTTTGTACCCTATATTTACAGACTATGTAGCTGACTTGATGAAGCTGGTCTTTGAAGAGGTGTTTGCAGACCCCGCACCATTTGTGGAGGAGCTAAAACAAATCCCCATTCCTACATTCCTGTCCTCCCAGATTGAGAGACCTTTAAAGGAGGAAGTTGTTGGCCGCCACATCTCACGCTTCAGTCAAGGGGCGGTCGAAAGCCTACAAGCTGTCCATCCGGATCAGGGAACTCCTGCCAAATCTGAAGCATAACACAGGACGGGAGAACCACTCTGACTATCTGTCCTAAATAGCACCAGCTTACAAAGCTTCGATAGGCGAGATATCGGTACGATCAATTTAATGCATCCATGCTTGAGAAAAAAAAACTTTTGAATCGCAGTGTCATGGTTTCCACAAAAGTATGAAGTTTTATGTTTTCAACATTGATGATAATTTTTTTTTTTTTTTTTTTTTTTTTTTTACAGCAAATACATATTTTGAAGAAAAACCTTCAAGGTTTTATTTTTGTTGCTTTTGTCTCTTGAAAACAATATTTTATTTGTTTTGATTTACAAATGATAGAAATGAGATTACATTAAAAAAAAATTACTCTTCTTCTCTGTTCTTCGCCTCAGGGATCCAAAATCAGCTCTGTAAATGTTATTAATGTTCTGGAGGGTGTAAGGAATTAAACAGTTAGGTTCGAAGCCTGGGTGGTGTGTCATGCATTGTAGAGGGCCTGAAACCTGGTTCATTCGCCTCACAACCTGTGGAAGACGAGACACTATTTATAATGCAGTCAAAAGAGTAAAAGAAAGTATGTGTGCATATATATATATATATATATATATGTATGAATGAAAAAATAACATTGGTGTTATACATAAATGCAAAGTAAAGACTTACAATACCTTTTGTATTGCCAAGCAGCATACATTTTCAACTTCATTAGGCATTTTATTACAGTTGTTACATTTGCACCTAAACAAAAAAGGTAAAAATACAACATTATGTTTTATCATTCCACGACAAAGTCAATACAGTGAAGACAGTTCTTATAACGTCGTATATATGTAAACATAATAACTACCTATAGTTAGCTCATTGTTAAACGTGTTATTTGTAAAATAAAACCTTACCAATCTGTTAGGTTCTGCTCAAGTCGCGCTGGCAAAGTTGATTTATCAGCTTGGTCATCTGCATTTTCTGGATCAGATTCGGGCTCGAATTGATAAGGTAGTAACGACGACATTATCACCTGTTAATATTGCTTTGGAAGCAGTGTTGCCAACTAATTTTAATGGGAAGTTGCTAAAGGAAGGTCGATTTGTTGCTAAAAGTTGCTAAGTGACGTTGTGATGCCATTGTGCGATGACGGCATCACGACACAAAATTGTGTCACTGCATCAAATCTCAGCAAAAAATATAATTTATATATGTTAATTTCGATTTGTTCATAAAATAATATAAATTCATAATATAATAATATTAATATATAAATAACTGTATTTTTAAATACAGCATTAAATTATTGAACACGTACACATTTTTGAACAATTACAAAGTTTTTTTTATTAACTAGTAAACTACACATTCTGAACAATTATAGTTTTAAGCGGTGTATTAGTAGTTTGTTAGTATGCTACACTCCAAGAAAAGTCGTTAAAATTAGTCTCCTATGTTAATATGAAGGAATTTTCCATATTGATTTTTCACAGGTTTTTTAACCTGCATTTTAAATTACGTATTGGCCCGAAATATAAGACGAACAGTAGAGGTTAAATCTTACTGCAGTCTTCAACTCTGGGTACTGTCTTACGTTTTAAAATCACAAAGGGAGTTTGGTGCCATCAGGCTAACGTGACAGTCACGACTCATGCAGCTGTAAGGTTTTCTTTTTGTTTTTACTCGCGATCTTTACAACACGCATTACATTACGTATTTCATGGCACACTCGTTTTATGCGTATTTGGCGCCACCTAGTGTTGTGGGTGTATTATTGACATGTCAAAGTCTAGACCCTGAATATAAGATGACCGCGTTTTTTCAGATGTATTTCCAAGAAAAAAATATCGTCTTATATTCGGGACAATACGGTACGCATTGTATTTAGTGTTTTCGGGTTACAGGGTAACAACGGATAATGGATAATGGATAATGGATAAAGTCCTGGGAAATTACTACCTTTTCCATTGTTCTAGATCAACTAACTGATCAACAATCACAGGTACAAGCTACTAACAAGGTGTATCATAATAGGTGTGTTCGACTTGAAGCGGCGCTGTGCAGATTGATCGGTGTTTGACATCAAAGCACCGCGAGAGCGATTAGAAATCATGCAGGTCCGTCTGCGCTCTATTAGCTCTCACGGTACTTTGATGTCATACATCGATCGGTCTGTGCAGCGCCGCTTCAAGTCGAACACACCTAATTATTATTGAACAATTGCAAATAGCAGTTAAATTAATTCACGTGATGTGTGTACTGCTAGGCATATTTGGTTTCCTCTTTTTGTCTAATTTAGATGGAAAATGTGTGCCTTTTTATCGTTTGAGTCACTTATCAAAAGTTGCTAAATAAATTTTAAAAAATAGCTAAATTTGTTGCTAGGTGCTTTTGGAAGAAAAAGTTGCTAAATCTAACAACCAAGTTGCTAAATTGGCAACACTGTTTGGAAGCTGATATTCCACATATGGTAAGGGGCGTAACATTTCCGTCACACGCTTGAGGTATTCGGCCAATCACAACGCACGAGATAGCTGGCCAATCAGAGCACACCTCGCTTTTTCAGACTGATGAGCTTTGTAAAAATCGACGCGTTTCAGAAAGGCGGGGCATAGAGGAGAAACAATAATGCACGGTAAGTGGAAAATAATGTTGTTGTTTTTTAACTTAAACCGCGTAAACACATTGCTTTACACCAAATACACAAAATAATGTTAGCAACGTCATATGACCCCTTTAAGTTTGTTGTCTTAGAAAATTCATTCCAAATAAGTGAAGATATTTTAAGCCTAAGTGAAAATGAATCTTGTTTAATGTTTTTGATTCTTGTGCACCCCTCAGTTATTAATATATACAAAATATATTTGTAGTATATTCAAATGTAAAACAACTCCAAACATTTTTACACATTTAATCATATATTTTATGTGTGTGTTGACTTTTGTTATGCACTTATTTACATACTATAAAGAATGTTGTCCTTGAACAGTCTCCACTATAGTTTGCTGTGCTGCATGGGAGTGCTCCAGTCACTCACAGAAAGGAGTGTGATTGTATGGTTTCCCTACTGATCTGGAGAGGAGAAAAAAAAATGATGCATCAAGTTTTGTTCAATTCACATTTACTTGTATAGCACTTTTTTATTATACACATTGTTTCAAAGCAGCTTTACAGAAAATGAATGTTTCTACATTACAAATAAGAGTTCTGTTAACAGGTGTAACTGTGTCAAAGTAATGTTCATATGGCCGAAATTATAATTGTATAGCCTAAAAAAAATAGGCTATACAAATCGTCATGTATTCAGAAACAATGAAACATGTATACAGAAACAATGGACAAATTAAAGCAATGGTTACAGGATGTGATCATGTTGATTACAATGCAAGGAAAATGTAGCAGTTTTGTTTATTCATTCAGAGTCAGCTTCATCTGAGGTCTTCTGAGGGGTTGGCATCATCTCTTCTCAGG
>NW_015641057.1:678322-690884 GCF_001515625.1 Sinocyclocheilus rhinocerous | reverse complement strand
TCAGCAGGAGCAATCTATAGATTACACCAACAAAATGTGATGGAATCATACCTGGGAACTGGCACTTTTGCACAAAGAGCAGGGAAAGACTTGCCAAAACCAGTGAAGAGACTCATTGTGAGGGTGATGTCTCTTTACAGGGAGTCTTCAGGTGGTTCTTGTTCTGAAAGCAAGATAAAGAAGGAGAAAAACACAGGAGAAATGGTTCAGTGATGCTCCAGCACATTTCAGTCCTGTGGCATCTGCTCCTTCAACACAGTGCTTCTACAGTATGGAGATTTTTCCCTGGCCTTCCTTTCTCTGTAAATTAAGGGTGCACTGTATTGCTGAAAAACACAATCCCTACTTATCAGTCAGATGTATGCGCAAAGGCACAGATCCCTAAACAAGGCCATATCTTCAGATGAAACTTTTTTTTGTAGAAGCATTTTTTTAATTTGAACTAGCACCTCATGACTACACCACGTTATGTACGAGAAGCTGCAAAAGACACCGGCGCCAGTGGAATGTACAAAACATGGTGATGTTAATTTATATGTAAATATAATGGGACAATATATTGCGTCACCAAAAATGATTGAGGTCATGTACATACATTGTGCGATAAGTCGATATATTGATTATTGCAACAGGCCTACTCTGGGTGACTCCATTATTAATAATATGATTAATAATAGGATGGTGCAGTACTTAACTAACTACAACTAAACTATGTACAACTCACATCCCTAGGCGAGTAGTTCCTCAAGACACTAAAACTACTGCCTCAAGCAAAGGTACCAGACGCAACCGTGGCCTGCCAGCCCCGCAAGACGCTAAAGCTGGAGAGATGGAGGGGACACCTGTCTCAGTCCTCCAGACGCAAGACTGACCCTCTTCACCACGACCTACAGGACCTGAAACACAATTAGAAATTATACAAATTACACAAACACCACTTCATAAGGTATAAAAATACATCACGTGCAGTGTATATGGATTGACTATATAACAGTTGCAGAAGGTATTCTGATCAAATCAAATCAACAAAAAGACAAAAACAAATAAATCATTTTAGCTTGTGTTAGACTTACCTTGAACCAGGCATGGGAGAGCATCTCCTCCAGATGAACCCTCTGCTCCGGGTCGCTCGTCAAGCAACCGTGATTAAAACAGCATCATTCTGTGCAGAAAAATGAGAGAAATTTCTGATTATTTCCTTCAACTTCACACCTGCTTTCTAAACTGAGAGATTCCTGCATTATCCATAAGGCCATTATTTATAAAGCCACTGTTTTCTCTGTTTTGAATAATTAAGATTAAGATCAAGTTCTTACCATCTGAGAAGCCGGGCTCGATCCAGACATCAGTGTCTATCAGTTTTATATCGCTGCTGTACGGATAACGGTTGGTCATCATGATAAACAGCAGCACACACAGCGACTACACCGTCGCCTGCATCCCGCAGTACTCACCCTTCTCAAAGTACTCAGGAGGACAGAAATGTGCTGTCCCTGGAGGAAAGAGTTTGTCACATGCAGGGCAGGACTTGGCCCCTGGGCTTGAGGTTATGTTTGGGCCGTATACCTACACTACAAATGCCCTCAAATAGAACATCATTATGGAGTAACACAAAATACACAAACATATGCTTTGAGGTTCATAAATAGTACAATTAATATGCAACATGTCTAGGCTATAGTCAAAGTTTAAATGTAATATTAAATATTCATTATAATATAATAAACAGGATGTGTTCTCTCAGTTGAGAGATCAAAACCCTGAAATAACTTTTAGCAAAAAAATACATAAAAAAAGCCAGAGATGTTGGCTTATTAGTATTATAAAAGTTATTGTCATATGTGTGTCCTGTCCTCTTATGTCAGGTTCTTATTTAATCGATATATTCAATCGAATAAAAAGACATGCTGGCTATTAACAATCAAATGAAATCACTATCAACAAAATTCATAGATGGATTGTGCATAAATGTTAATTTTAAATATAACATTTTAATGTAGAAATATCAAATGATTGCAAAAATGAAATAAGCTACTTTTTAAAATATGAAACTACGACGGCCAGTAGGTGGCAGCAAGTGACTGTCTTAATGAGTGAGTTGAATCAACCGATTCGTTTAAAAAGCTGATTCATTTAACTTTGCAAATGACTGTACTTATAGCCTGCTTGAATCATTTGCTGGTCTAAGTTTTCTCACTTTACTCTGACTGAAATGGCATTTAATTTCAGTCAACAAAAAAAAATATTTTGAATGGCTTTTCTTTTTCTGAGAATGTTCTTAGTGCATTGTTAATATCTCGCTGGATTAAGACATGCTGTAACTGGTCACTAGAGTTAAAGTCCCAAACTACATGTTTGAGAGAGAATACATGCCACTGAAGGTGATGTTGGGTGAGCTCTTCAGGAGGTCCCCAACACCGAAATCGATCAGTTTGACCTCCACGGTCTCTGTGTTGAACAGGAGGATGGACATCTTGATGTCCCGATGGAAGACCCCTGGGAACAGCAAACGACTGCAGCATCAATCACCTGCCGCATGAAATGAAGCACCAGCGCCTCACTGAAGAGCTCGCCGTGATGTCCATGCAGGGCGAGGGCCGCTCTAAGACCATGATGTACTGGTAGGGATGCTCCTGCAGTCCAGCAGCTCTATGATGTGTGGATTAAGACATGCTGTAACTGGTCACTAGAGTTAAAGTCCCAAACTACATGTTTGAGAGAGAATACATGCCACTGAAGGTGATGTTGGGTGAGCTCTTCAGGAGGTCCCCAACACCGAAATCGATCAGTTTGACCTCCACGGTCTCTGTGTTGAACAGGAGGATGGACATCTTGATGTCCCGATGGAAGACCCCCGGGAACAGCAAACGACTGCAGCATCAATCACCTGCCGCATGAAATGAAGCACCAGCACCTCACTGAAGAGCTCGCCGTGATGTCCATGCAGGGCGAGGGCCGCTCTAAGACCATGATGTACTGGTAGGGATGCTCCTGCAGTCCAGCAGCTCTATGATGTGGCCACAGCGGGGGCCTTGATTGGCCTTGACTGTCAAAGCCACCTCTAGAGGAACTGGACTGGGATGGTCAGGCTAGAAGAACGATTGCTTTATGATGGTCAGATGGAAGCAGTTTCTCAAATAAACATTCAGCTCAGTCTGTTTATCTATTGAAATATCTGTACTGTGTTTTACATGAATCTAAGATCTTATCAATTGAAACAAGTAAATGAGAGGAGATGAGATGAGAGCAGTCTTCTTACAAGGCTGAGGTACGACTCGTTTTCTGTCACACACAGCGGGTCCCTTCAAAGACAGAGCCTCCTTCCCCAACTCCTCGCCGATGGCATACGTCCAGCAAATGAGGTCTATTACAATATAATTATAGTTTTATTTTTATTTTATAGTTATATTATTATTTAATAAAGCAGTATGGCATGCCATACTTTTTCTAAAACTATTCTAACATTGTCTCTAATTGTTTCGAATTCTCATATAATTATTATAATTCTACTTTTCATTCATTTTAATTGAGAAATACATTGATAAGTATATTTTTCAAATTAATTTGTCGCACTTCAAGTCGATTTAAGTCAACTGCAAAAAAGCTAAATGGTGTAAAACTAAAAAACTAAAGAAATATTACCTCAGTTGCAGCTATATGATTTAAAACAAACGTTCCTTTAGAGGTTGTGTTATATTTTGGGTTATGACAGTAAACTCACCCTCGCTCCTCGTGATCTCGTCACAGTCCAGATGTCTCAGATGTGAAGGACTCATCTGCTGAAGGACTGACTGGACTGTCCTGATCTTGAGGCTGGACGTCCTGCGTTGCTCCTCGGCAGTGAGGGGTCTTCAGGAGCACTGGAAGGAGACTCCTGATGATCATTGTCCTCTACAGAAGACGTCCTGCAGAGACGTCTGATCTAAAGACAGCAATATCAACCAAAAGCTGGTTTTTAATCAAATAATATCAATAAAGTATTACATACTTATATTATTTTTTTCATTAAGGGAAAGTTCTTACTTGAAATATTTACTTTTTTTTCAAACTATGTTAAAACATTTATCACATGTAGTGGAAAAAACGTATTTATTTGCATTTGTATAATGTGATGGTGATGTGTGTCAATGATTAATAGACTTTTTGATGTTCATGTTGATGTATCATCAGTACAGCTCCTGGATGGAGACACACCAGTGTCCTGCTCCTCCTCACTCTGCTCACTCTGAGCTTTGGTGGATTTGTGGGGAGAGAAACAACAGAAGAAAGAAGCAAACCTCCGAAACCTGCTCTTTTTCTGCCTCTTCTTCTTGGTCTTGTCTCCTCTCCTCCTCGCCGATAGTCACAGGCGTCTCTTCAGGAGAGGATGGAGCTCGTGTGGTCGGTGGGTGTCAGTGTTGTCCCTCCGCTTTCTCTCCACGAGATAGTCGCTGTCCCATAATCAGCACGATAAAACGCTATCAACAACTGTAAACTCACGGTAAACACTGTTTATAACACACTCTTTACTCGCCGCGAAGTGAGCAGCTGAGTCTCGCGCTTTATATATTCCCGCGGCACCTTCTGAATTCCTCTATCATAAGAGCTCAAACAGAACTGAGATTCTGTGGTAAAATGTTGTTATTTGGAAATGCAGCAGAGGATCTTTTGTAACTTCATTTTTTAAAACGCAAACACATAAAACTTACATTATAACAAAAAAATCAAGAGACAATAGATCAGGAGATCCTCAAAGACATTAAAACGAATTAATGATGTTGTGTGTGTAGGCTAAATTGTAACTTATTCTGTCACAACATACTGCACAACACGTGTATTGAAAATAAATGTATTTACAACATTTTTCTGATATATTTGTAACTGTTTTAATATTCTTGCCGTTTCAAAATGCAGGCTATAATATTATTGTATACTTATATTATTTTTTATTATTATTATGTGATACACTAAGACTGTAGACACTCAACAGAACACGTTTTATCTTGACTTTAAAAATTCATTAGCTGGTTTTTGCCAGAATCACTGAGAGAATTGGAGTCAGTTCTAAGAAAAGCTCTAGCTTCATCTGTTTGCAGTTGTCACTTGGATTGATTATTATTCTAACCTGACAGTTGTATATTTTTGATTCATGTATAGTTTATAGAATGCTATTCGTTGGCTTGGTGTAATGTTCTCAAATGTAGGCCTATACGTATTTATGTAGGCTATTATTACAGGTGGCATGATGAATACAATTGTAACCTCTGAGCACTTGACACATACTGTATATAATTAAGTGTTAATAGAAGTTAGTAGATCAGTAAATCAGTGCTCATTATGAGATTCTGGACATTATAAAACAAGTCTTCCATGTATATATTTTGTACAAGGAAGCCACGCCTCTAGCCACGCCTTCTTCCTTAAAGGGGTCATATGATGCTGCTAAAAAGAACATTATTTTGAGGTGTGGCTAACTCTTAACTTTTATAAAGAATATCTCTTTGGATTTGAGACTTTAGTCTTTGCAACTTTACAGATCTTCTTTATGCACCAAGAGCTTGTAACACTCTAAAGAGAAAGGAAAAAATGAAATCGCATCATATGACCCCTTTAAACAAATCTGTCTTCACTTGCTTAGTCACTGTTTCCTACATTCACCTTTACCTGCACTTTTCTCCACTCTGTCCAATCTAGCTTCTCAGGTCTGTACCAAACAGGAATATGATAGGAAATGTTTGCTAATGCTTAATGTTTTGCACACTAAACATTTCACTATAACACAGACTCAACAGGATCCCAGTAGAAAGTTAAACAATAGAAAGTTCAGAAGAACAGCTTTTATCTGAAATAGAAATCTTTTGTCACATTATAAATGTCTTTATCTTTATCCTTGCTAAATAAAAGTGTTAATTTCTCAAATGAATACCCCCTGCTGTTTCTTGAGCAGCAAATCAGCATATTAGAGTGATTTCTGAAGGATCATGTGACACTGAAGACTGGAGTAATGATGCTGAAAATTCAGCTTTGCATCAAAAGAATAAATTAGATTTGAAAATATATTCACATAGAAAGCAGTTATTTGAAATAGTAAAAATATTTCACAATATTACTGCTTTTGCTGTATTTTGGATCAAATAAATGCAGGCTTGGTGAGCAGAAGAGACTTCTTTAAAAAACAAAAAATCTTACTGTTCAAAAAATGGTAGCGTAGATACAAATACTGGATGGTTTAATGTTATCTTTTGCTCATACTTTCTGCTTTCATAATGACAATTACATGCATTAAATACTACCTGGATACTCGATAATAACCAATACAATCCTAAAGAAACAGAAATGAATGAAAAATGTATATAAAAAAAACGAAGAAAGAGGATCTGTGTCTGGGTCAAATAAACATGGCTCCATTTTATTATTTTTCTTTCTTTTTATACTTCACATTTTATGTACAAGTCACAAAGCTGTGCACGTAAATACAAAAATACATAAAACATACAAGAGTGAGATAAATAAATACAAAGTCACCTTCCGCTCCATTCATGATAACTGTGTTACTAACTTTAAAGGCTATAACGTAACATAGCAAAATTACTTAGTAAAGAGCAATTACGGTATTCACACAGTCCTAAATAAAAACACAGCTTTGATGGCGGCTCATTTTCAATTTTTTTTGTATGCAAATCTCGTTAGGCTTTTTTCTCCTCAGTTTGAAGCATTACATAACAGTCAAATGTTGCAAACCAAATTATAATACAAATGCAATGTATTACCCATAAGCCCCAGTCTAATGTGCATCGTTTCCTTTCTGACGTCAGAAAAACATTAATGACACCGGGCGGATTAAGCAAAATTAGGCTGTATATGGTTCCTATTACTGCTCACATGTATTGTTTATGTGTATGGAAATATAGGGAAGAATTATGAAGTCCATATGCCAGCGGGGCCATTCACTGAACAATCTGGGGCATTTCACTCCATGCTTTGGCTTTCTTCTTAGCGAGAGCCAGCCAGGGAGGCTCATCTTGGGCCAAAGGTGCAGTGGACGGGTTAGCGCTTCTCTTGCTTTCCTTCTCTACCGTGGATGTGTTGGACAGTTCAAGGGAGCAGAACACTGTTCATTCAAAACAATGGATAACAGCTTATATATTCATCTTCATTCATAGTTTATTATTTTAGTTTATTATGTATCGTATCAGACATAATACATTTATGCAGTTACGTAGGTCTGCCATTATGTTTATGCAATTGACCTATCAGTAAGCCCCGCCCCCCTTAGTTACTGTTGCTCACTCGGACAAACAAACGGAGTTGCTGACAGCTGTCAGTGAAAACCTTCTTCCGAGGTGTTTCTGATCAATTTGGGACACAGATGGACCTTCAAGTGGGACTTAAATATGCCATGGAGGGATATATAAAATATATTAAAATAAATAAGTAAAAATACAGATCACAATGCAAACGGGAGAATTATGTTACGGTCGTCACGATCGCAATGACAACATCCCGGATCAACACCGTTCATATACCGCGGAGTAAGATTAAATTAATTTACATTTAACCAGATTAATATGTAGAGGCACTCTAATATAGCACACAGTGACTATCGTGACCGATAAAAATATTGTGTAGTCTGAACCCGGTATAACGTTCTTCTTGAGCAGATGAAAAGTGTAACTTAATGAGAGTTTTGGTTAGATTTAGGAAATTGAATAAAATAAATTACATTGCCTATCCTCTCAGGATAACTGGAATTAGTGTTACAAGTACCCTAGGCACATCGTTTTTCCATTTTTGTAGCATAAACACCATTAAACCGATGCGAGCTTAGGATCTTCCAATGTTTCTCTATGGCGCTGAAACCTACAGATGTCCGAGTTCTGCTCCCCGTGCAACTGATACTCGACTGCCATTGGCTCATCTGCGTTCGAGGGGAGGGGCTTACCGATAGGTCAATTACATAGGTCACACATACACTGCCGACCAAAAGTTTGGCATAATTAATTTTTTTTAATGTTTTTTTTTAATGTTTTTGAAAGAAGTCTCTTATGCTCAGCAAGGCTGCATTTATTTGATCAAAGATACAGTAAAAATGATAATATAATATTTCAGCATCATTACTCCAGTCTTCAGTGTCACATGATCCTTCAGAAATCATTTTAAAATATGATTTGCTGCTCAGGAAACATTTCTGTTTATTATCAATGTTGAAAAAAGTTGTGCTGCTTCATATCTTTGTGGAAACGGTAATACACGCCCATTAAAAAGTTTTGGGTAAGTACAATACTGTATATATATATATTTATTTAGAATTTATTTAGAAAGGATGCATTAAATTGGCATTTATAATGTTACAGCTGCTCAGGAAACATTTCTGTTTATTATCAATGTTGAAAAAAGTTGTGCTGCTTCATATCTTTGTGGAAACGGTAATACACGCCCATTAAAAAGTTTTGGGTAAGTACAATACTGTATATATATATTTATTTAGAATTTATTTAGAAAGGATGCATTAAATTGGCATTTATAATGTTACAAAAGATTTATATTTCAAATAAACCATGTTCTATTTAACTTTATATTCAGCAAATAATCCTGAAACAATGTACAAAATTTTCTACAAAAATATTAAGCAGCAGAAACTGTTTTCAACAAGGATAATAAGATCTATTATTAATAATTTAGCACCAATAATAATTGCTAATAATTGAGCAGCAAATCAGCATATTAGAATGATTTCTAAAGGATCATGTGACACTGAAGACTGGAGTAATGATGCTGAAAATTCAGCTTTGATCACAGGAAGAAATTACATTTTAAAATATATTCAAACAGAAAACAGTTCTTTAAAATTGTAATAATGTTTCACAACAGTACCATTTTTATTGTAGTTTTTGCTCAAACAAATGCAGCCTTGGTGAGCATAAGAGACTTTTCAAAAACATCCCCCCCCCAAAAAAAGTTGTCCGCCAGTGTAAAGGTAAGAAAAAGTACTGTATGATAGTAGTATTTATATTGGAAATGTAAACAGTTACAATACATATCCGCTAGAGGGCAGACATTTATTGATATACATTTCCTTTTCAATCTGATTTTAGAACATAACCTCATGCTATTAAGAGATTAATCCCATATTTTGTGACTTTGCAGATTATTGCACTTTTTAGACCAAACAGAACAAAGCAAGATCCATAAAAGCTTTGCTATGTAAGGCCATGACAGCGAATGATACTAATGGAAAGATTATTACCTTGTAAAGGTGAACATGGCTGTGCCGGTTGCTCTTTGGCGATTGGATTTGATAAACTGCCCGGTGAATCCCCCTGAGAACAAGTGGACACATTTTAAAAATGAGGGAGAATAAACCATATCTGAGAGATTAACGCTAAATATCATTAAGGAATCAAGTATTTGTAGCATTGGCTAAAACTAATTACCACAAAAAATGAGTAGCGTTCGATTCATTTCACTTCATTAAATCTTTCCAGAATACTGCATTTTCCCAAGCTGCAACATGCAGAGATGACTAAGTAGGATATATGCGTGAATACGATTGTTCTGTTGCTTCATGATGCTAAGACACAGTTTTCAAACACCTCCTTGAGAAGCGGGCAAGATTTGACATGACATATTTGTTCATTAGATGAGGCAACAGCACAAACCTGCGAGGGAAGTTTCTCTGGAGAGTGTTCTGGCGAGTTCTCGATGAAGTTCCTCTGTTTCTGTCTGGCCACAGAGATCCAGCTTGGAGACTCGGGGCTACCAACAGATATTCTTCCCACTGTATCTGAAAAAGGACATAAAATATGCATCATGTTATTTTTATGATACTTTTTTTTTTTTGCTTACATAACACAGAAGAGTAAAAATTACGCTAAACAATAATATAAAATAACCCCCACTTTTTAGGATCAATGAAATAAAGCCCTGCCCTGTAATATTTACAGTATTCTTTCTAAACATTCTGCTTCGCTCTGAAATGTCACGTTATGCAAGTTAAATGCATTGCAAATACCAGTTTAAGTCGTCTTAATAACATGAAATTGTGATTATCTAAATGTATGCCTACAAATAAATACCAAAAGAACACAAAGAAAAAACATTTCCTGAACTGAATGCACTATAAAACAGTTTTAAAGAGGTTGCAACTGTCCTATTTTACATTGCAAAATATATAATTATTCAATAAGAATTAATAATTAAATTTAATAATTTTATTTAAACAACATTTTTAAACGATTAAAATAATTAGTATTTTGTCCAGTTTCACAGTAAAAATATTTGATCATCCCTTCAACTCCAAAAGCAAAATTATTTTATTTGTATCTTTTTTATAGTGCTGTCAAACGATTAATCGCGATTAATCGCATCCAAAATAAACGTTTTTGTTTACATAATATATGTGTGTGTACATTATGTATATATAAATACACACCCATGCATGTATATATTTCAGAAAAATAGGTTATGTTTATATATTAAATATATTTATACATATAATATAAATTATATGAATATAAATATATATATGTAAATATTTTCAAAATATATGCTGTATGTGTGTATTTATATATACATAAATATACACAGAACACACACATATATCATGTAAACAAAAACGTTTATTTTGGATGCGATTAATCACGATTAATCGTTTGACAGCACTACTTTTTTAATGTTGCATATTATTTTAATGATAATAATTTAAATGGAATTTGCAATAAAATAATTGAATTTACAATACAAGTATAGTATAGTAAAAAGTCACATAAGACTTTTAAATGACTTTACATTGAAGTTTAATTTAGTAATGAAAATAATTGGTAAGAAAAAGTATTTTATTTATCTTGTTTTCAGGATTTTAAATATCTTTACTGTAAAACAGAACAAAATAATGATTAAAAAAATTTTTTTTTTAATTTGAAAAGTCATTTTTCCCCCCATGTATACACAGTCAGCTGTTTAAGAATGGAGGTACCTGGGATTTTCCTGACGGGCATCACAGTGTCAGCTAGCAGCAGATCAGGCTTCTTTGGCAAGATAGACTTCCTGCCGCTCTGCTCGTGGTCCTGGGTCTCCTGCGCCCCTGAAGCCTCTGTTTGAGTGGGGGTCCAAGGCGATTCTCCATCTAAACCATAGCGGTGCAGGACTGGAGTCTTTCTCAAGCGCACTCCAAATGGGTTCTCTGGGGGCATCTCTTTCCGCTCAGGAAGTGTTGGGGAACTCTGAGCTGGGGCTGGTTTGGGTCGTTCTTCTTGTACGGAAGTAATGAGTTCAGTTGTTTGGGGAGATTCATTAGAAGCATTCGTTTCTGGTAGCACCAGTGAGATGGTCTGGGTCTGCTCTTGGGCGCCTCCAGAAGCCAATGACCTTTGCCACGCAGGGGCGATGGTGAACCGAGGTCGAACCTCAAGCATTCTCGTCGGTTCTTTTGTAGGTGGCTCAAGAACTTGCTGCTCAGAAACACCCTCAGGTTTTTCTGAAGACACTTCCTGAGGCTCACCAGACACATCTAGCTTGTTGGACTCAGGCTCCTCTTCCTGCTCTACCGGAGACATCGATGCACTGGAGAACTGAGAATGGAGAACTGGACTCTCCAGCACAGGAGACACAGTAGAAAGAAGCATCTCTGCTGATCTCCAGACATCATCTCTGACTTTCGGATCAGATTCAGGAACGTTCTCAACATTGACTGCAGATGATTCGCTTTCATCAGCTGAAGTCTCCTCTTTCTCAGGCTCTAGAGAACCTGTCTGACCTCCAACCTCATTTGTACAGTTCTTCTGCATCTCAGGTTCCACCACCGTCAATTCATCATCTTCATCTCCACCGTCTTCAGCTTCATCCTCAACAACATCTTCATCGACCTCATCTTCATCTCGTTCTTTCACCTTTACTGCAAAAGCTTTTGGCGATTCTAATAACACTTCACTCTCTTTGGCACTCTCAGCCTTGTCTGCTTGTTTCTCAACATCATCTTCAGGCACTTGGTGACTTGCATCCACAGCCTCTTCCTCAGCAGACTCCGGCACCTCCAGCAGCTCCTCCTCCTCTGTGGTCTCCTCTGAGATCTCCTCTGAATCCACAGATGATTCAGAAAGCGAGTCAGGCAGAGGAGCCGGTTCCTTTGTGCTCACCATAGGCTCTGAGGGATCGAGAAGATCTATGTTGTCTTCCTCAAGCTGAGCAACTACGCTCTTACTATTCATGTCTCGCACCTACAAAAAGGAACCACAAATAGTTGACATGATGCCATTTCTAATGCACCAAAAATTCATTAAAAATGGAATTCATACATCAATGACTTAAACATACAATTTCTGAATTAATATTCATTCACTTGTCATATTTTTGGGGGCATGAAGTAATATTACAAATATTACATTCTTATTAAGTAGTTTGGAATAATCCCTTATTATTAAGAATATTATATAAGAATGTTAGAATATTATATAAACAGTATATAATACTAGATAGTTAATACTATTAAATCAAAATCTATAATAAATAAACATCTAATAGAAATATATATTTATTGCTTATTTTATTTTACAAAGAAATTGTTTTTTTTTTAGAAAAGCAAATT
>NW_015641057.1:669755-678061 GCF_001515625.1 Sinocyclocheilus rhinocerous | reverse complement strand
ATCACAGGAATAAATTAGATTTTAATGTATATTAAAATAGAAAAACGTTATTTTACATCATAATAATATTTCACAATATTACATTTTTCCTGTATTTTTGATCAAATAAATGCAGCCTTGATGAGCAGAAGAAACTCCTGTAAAAAACATTACAAATCGTTCTGATCCCAAACTTTTGACCGGTAGTGTATATATATTATGACAGGGCCAAGTCTGTTTGGGTTGTAAAAATACTTAAAAAAAAAAACTGAATGAAATGTATGAATATATTATGATAATTGTAAAAAAAAAAAAAAATTGACCTATTACTATTTTTATATTTTTTAATCATTTGAAAATAATGATTAAGATATGTACATGTATTTAAGGTATGTATTTAAGAAAAACACCGCACGATGATTACGCCACATGATTATTTAATAGTCATTATATTTAAACATTTGATGAAAATCGTAGAATTTTTACCCAAACTAACATGAATGCAAACAGTACATTTCAAGGACATTTGCACATTTTTCAATTTGTCTCAGACACCTTATTTTACGATTATGCCAAATAATTTGCAGATGAAATATCTCAGTGTTTCATTCTTCCTGAAAATGTCACTGAATGTGCTGTACCTCACTCTGAAGCAGCATGTTCTCATGCTCCAGTGCTAGTCCTGATGCAAGAGGGCTCTTCAGGGAGCTCAACACTTCCTCCAGCAATGACCCCTGCTCCTCAGGAACGACCTCACATCCTGTGTCCAACAGGAAGTCATCGGCCTGCAGCTCAAGTGTTACTGGACTCTCCCAAGAGGATTCTGGGACCTCAGACTTGGGGACGTGATCCTCGTCAGGAACATGTTCGTCTCCTTCAGAGATGTCTCCAGCTGAGATGGAGGATGTTGGAGAAGTTCTTTGACACTGGCTGGAGTCGCTCACTTCCTCTTCCTCCTGTTCAGAAGCAAATGACTCACGGTCTGAATCATTCACATGTTCTCCGGGCAAATCTAGACCAAATTGAACAATAGAAAAATAATTATTGAACTAGTAACAACAATTATTGAATTACCATTCAAAAGTTTGGGGTCAGTAAGATTTTTGAAATGATGTAATGAAATAGTACAATATAAAATAACTGTTTTCTATGTATATATTAATATATTTTAAAATGTAATTTATTCCTGTGATCAAAGCTGAATTTTCTGCATCATTACTGCAGTCTTCAGTGTCACATGATGTTTCAGAAATCATTCTAATATGCTGATTTGCTGCTCAAGAAACATTTATTATTACTATCAATGTTGAAAACAGTTGTGCTGCTTAATATTTTTGTGGAAATTGTGAAATATTTTTCAGGAGTCTTTGATGAACAGAAAGTTCAAAAGCATTGCATTTATTTGAAGTCAAGTTTGATCCTTTTAATGCATCTTTACAGAATAAAAGTATTACTGACATTACTGATTACAAATTGCATGATGGAAATTGTAGTTATTAACATAATCTATTGGATTACACACACAAGGTGATGTATTCTGACTACTTTTTTACCTAACTGATAATCAAATATATTTCATGCTTTATCAAATTATGAATAATTTACTTTACTGTCATTGTGAAAATGTAAACATGTAATCTATAAAAATGTAACTGTAATCTGATTATATTTTGAAATATGGCAAGTACTTTAATTTTTTAATCCAGATTACATGTAACCAGTTAATTATTACATGTAACCAGTAAATTATTATTATTAAATAAATATGACAATATCACTGGATGCTGGATCAGCCAAAATATATACTTCCGTAGAGGAAACAAAATACTGAATTGCAAGATGTAACCTTAGAATTCGGAGAAAAAAATTATAAATTCTAAGTTTATATCTGGCAATTCTGACGTTTTTCTTGCAGTGTTAAGTTTGTCTCACAATCCTGATTTTTGTTTGATGCATCAGACGTTTAGCCAACGGTCCGTGGGCGTGACGTCTGAGGATGAGACTATTATAAAGCTCTGTTATAACATAATAAATGTATGCACAATGAATCTTTCACAATGTCTACACTTCGTGTGTTAAAATGAGAGGATTCGTGAGCACGCAATTTCAGCACTGCGGTGAGTAGATTCTTAATCACCTTTGATTGGCCATTGCATTCCAGAAATCAACAGCTGAGTCTGTGATTGGCTACATTGCGCAACCCTTTAAACACGTTATAAATAGAAACTATGCCTAGCTTGCTTATGTCAATCATTTTAATGTAAATATTAGTTGTTCTTTTTGCTTTTGAGCAACAGATAAATAACAATTTATGTTTTAGACACTTTATGTTTAGATCATTTTATTCTCCCGCATCCCGCACACACATGAGTCTTTTCCCGCCCGCACCCGCACTCGCCCATCAAGAGTTGTCCCGCGCCACACCCTGTTGCGTTGGGTCCCGCGGTACTCCCGTGGGAGTGCAGGTCTCTAGGTCAGAGAGCTCTCAGAATTCATCAAAAATATCATGTCTTACGGGTTTGGAACGACATGAGGGCGAGTAATTAATGACAGAATTTTCATTTTTGGGTGAACTAACCCTTTAACTTCAGATTAACGCATTTGAAACTGAAAAAACACACATTAACATGCTTTTAATGGTGCAGTATTGTCAGGAACCCGTGTGAATGAGTTCTAAGCGAGACAGCCGTGTGTTTGTGCTGTGCTCAGGTCCAGCTTGGCAGCCGTTTTGACCCAGATTTCTGGAATATCCCATTTCCAGCAGACAGCCAGGCTGCGAGGGTGAACCGCTGGAATGCTTTTCAGACCACACGCCTACTTCACTCGTAACCCCTGCAGTCAAAGATAGCCAGCATTCAACAACACTGTCAAATTTCACTAGTCATTAACTAATATGGGTTTTAATGGCCGATGCTGATATCTAGACATCAGGGTGCCAATAAATACATCAACTTTAATACGGAAAATCCGAAAGTTGTATCCACTTAAAAAAAATAAATAAATCAACTTCATCCATTACTTGCTTCCTTTCTTGTTTCATCGTCCCTAAGCTGTTCATTCAATAGTACCATGCACTGCACTCATTACACTACTGTTTAAAAGTTTGTGCTCAGTATCATTTTTTAAAATTTGAAATTAATACTTTTATTAGAAAGGATGCATTCAATTGATCAAAGGTGATTAAAGACATTTATAATGTTAGATTTCTATTTCAAATAAATGTGGTTCGTTTTAACTTTATATTAGTTTTTTTCTACTTTTCGTCTTTGTATTACTTCATGGTTTTCACAAAAATTTTAACACTTTAAAACTGTTTTCAATATTGATAATAATGAATGTTTCTTGAGCAGCAAATCAGCATATTAGAATGATTTCTGAAGGATCATGTAACACTGAAGACTGGAATAAGTTACATTTTAATATACAGTTATTTTAAAAATTGCACTTTTAAATTGCAATACTATTTCACAATATTACTCCTTTTTCTGTATTTTTGATAAAATAAATGGAGACATGGTGAGGATAAGAGACTGCTTTAAAAAAAAAAAAACATTACAAATCTGAACCCAAACTTTTGAACATTAGTGTATAACAAAAATGAATCCCCATTTAAAATATCCAACAGTACTTTTCTCACCGAAACCCAATTTCTCAAAACATCCTCTGGTCCAGCTCAAAGCATTGCATAACACAAACACATGATAGCTATTTTACTGGCAACAAGACAAATCCAAAAGTGCATGTTATTCAGTGGTTTGAGATTGTTTTGGAGCAGTTTTGGATAGGCAATGGTGTCGTGCGTGAGATGCATGTGCACTGAGTCGTAGAAATGCCCTTTCAATGAACACTAGTTTCACTTTTATTTGAAATTCAAATGTAACTTTCTACTGGATACAAGCAGTGTCCTGCTCTCTAATGTCTGTGTTTCAAACTGCCTTTGACTGTGAAAGCACTTGTTCTGAACACAAGTCAGTATCTGTAAATACCGCTGATGACACAACACTTAACTGAGCAAGTTCAACTTGATCCAAACTAGCAGATAAAACAACAGTAGATAAGCACACTCTTAATATGAATCTCTCAGCGCTGGACTTCATGGGAACATTCCATACATGTTACTAGTCTGAATCCACACCCAGAGGTGCTCGATTCAAATGATCTGCAGTGGTCCAAAACAGAGGCATATTTAAATGTATGAATATTAAGTGATACCCACAACCAAATAATTCTGCACCATTTCTCAGAAAATCCAGCTACAGGTTATTCAAAAATATTTAAACTACAGTCAAGCTACTGATTAGAAAATTAGTTAGCTACAAGACAAGCTACAAACAAAAGTGTGTTTCTAATGCTGGATGTCTCCCTTATTTGACCCGTCCGTTTCGGAGTCTCTACTGTACAAACCAGCTGATGAGATGATTCAGGTGTGTTTGATTAGGAAAAGTCTGAAAATGTGTACCGTTGGTGTGCCTCCAGGAACAGGGTTGGGAACACTGCATTAGTGTGTTTAGCTGGATCAAGAATGCCTACAAACAATTTGCCTACATGTAGATGCAGCTGTAATTAATTTGCATTTAAATGCATGACATCACCATTCAAAGCATGCGATTGTGCTCACTCTTAAAGGGATAGTTCACCCAAAAATGAACATACTGTAGTTGAATTACTGAAATAAATGAACTTTTCCACGACATTCTAATTTATTGAGATGCACCTGTAAATGATGACAGAATTTTTATTTTTGGGTGTCGTCACTTATAAAAATTCTGGGAGCAAGTAAAGGCCTTAAGACATAATCATCAGGAATCAAAATTTCCTTCATCTTTTCATATAAAAAAGCTCTACTATGAAAACATACTTTCAAAACTCTCAACTTCCTTCCCAGTGAAAAAACTTCCCTCCCAGGGAATATTTATCGAAACCAGTCAGTCACAGTAAGCTAATAAGAAGCAAGTAGGATAGATATTTTTATTTCAAAACACCCATACAACTAATGATAAGAGTAAAACGTGTCAAAGGCTGTCAAACCTAGTGCTGTTTCTGTTTGTGTGTAGCACCTACAGCTCTGCAGATCCTTCTGAAGCATCTCAACATTAGACACAAACGACTGAAGTTTATTTTTAACAAGGTTTCTGATCATTTCAGTCTGATTTTAAAAGTTTGCGTGACACATTCACGTTTCATTGACTCAAAGCTATATCTGTGCTATAGAAATCCAAGAGTCTATACTGATGCAAGTAATAAGTGAGGAGAGGCGTACTGTGTGAGGAGGTGTGGCCAGCACAGTGCTGCAGGGAAGACCATCATCTTCAGAAAGAGCCCCTGCGTCCTCTCCTTTCCTCCCGCACAGGAGTGATGGCGGAGAGCCCAGACGAATCGCCTGCTTCAGCTGCAGCTACAGACAGGACAGAAAGGTGAACTATCGATAACTGTTCAAACGGATTAATCACTCACTATTACTACCTACTATATTGTACATTAATGTGTTGACATGAGACACTCCCGTTTACAAGTTTGAGCTCAGTATGATATTTTTTTTATCATACTTTTGCTAGGATGCATTAAATTGTAAAAAAAAATACAGTAAAGTTAAAGTTACAAAAGATTTCTATTTCAAATAAATGTTCTTTTGAATTTTCAATTCATCAAAGAATCCTGTAAAAAAAAAAAAAAAAGTTAATGGTTTCCATAAAACTATTCATATTTAGAAATCAAAAGAAAATGGAAGACAATTAGATATAATACAAAATGTCTGTATCCAGTAGTAAATCTTGAGCAGCAAATCAGCATATTAGAATGATTTCTGAAGGATCATGTGACACTGAAGACTGGAGTAATGATGCAGAAAATTTAGCTTGCATTTTAAAATATATTACGATACAAATCAGTTATTTTAAATTGTAATAATATTGCACAGTATTGATATTTTTTACTGTATTTTTGATCAAATAAATGCAGCCTTGGTGAGCATAAGATACTTTTTTCAAAAACATATATAAAAAAAGAAATTTTATGATAGTGTAAGATAACAGAATTTTCATTTTTGAGTTAAATATCCTTTATAAAAAAAGGAAAATATCCAGTCCATGCTTTTTAGATACCTCTGAGAAATTAATTCTGCTTTGTGTCAGCTATTTTTAGATGATCTGCTTCTTTCAAACAGTGGCTGATTCCTCTCTTAATGGACTGGTAACTTTCATTGCTGAGCTGCTCTCATGTCTGGCTCAGTGACAAATATCTACGGGTAATATGCTAACCGCATCAAGCTACACTAAGTAGCCCTTAATCAAAGCAAAGACATAAGTGAGACAAACATATTGTGGGCATCCACTGGCGACTTTAAATACTGATACTCACATAAATACATTTAAGGTTTATAAACTTACTGAACATCACATTACACATTTGTTTAAGGTCATTGTTTTAGTTCACCTTTGTTTTGTTTTATTCTGTCTATCAGTGACATTGACAATGATCCCTGCTGTCTAGATTGTGCTGGTGGCAAAACATCAAGAGTGAAAATCTCAGGCTCTGTGTCTTGAGGCTTAGACCTGCTAATTTTATACCAAAGTCCAGTGCCTTCACTAATACTCATTAAAGAAAGAGGACAGGAAAGAAAACAGATACTTATACACTCCATCTGAGCACACGGATGCCACTTTCCATAAAAATGGCACAAAACAGAGCCAGAAAGACTTATTTTTTACACAGCCAAGTTAACTTTGCTGTTAAATTGTTTATTTATTTATTTTTTAACAGTGTGGGGTTTTGGAATTTGGGGCATTTAGAATAACTTTGAATAAAAAGTTTTTAAAAAGTTAGAACAGGACAATATCAAAATCCGTTTGATGATATTAAATATCACAAATTTGAACGTCTGACAACTGAATCATGATAATAATAAAAAATGGGCATAAAACACAATTAATATATGAATAAATCATAACAGACTGGAATACCTGCAGAGATTTCACTTTCCCATGAATGCTGTCTTGGGATGCCCCCAGACCCTCATGAGTCTCTGATGAGGGCGAATCAGACACGAAGACACTATCATGTGACATGGCTTTGTTTCCCATGTTGATCTTGGATCTTTGAATGAAGCAGAGAAAAGTTTATATGTGTCATAAATAATTGGTAAAATGTAATATTGCATAGCATGTGAGAAAATGGGAAAAAGATGAGTATATTAATACAAATTAATCGCACATCACATTTGGCTGAGAAATTACTCCCAAAAGATAATTTAAAGTCATTGTTGTGTAAAGCATCAAACGGACATTATAAAAAGTAGCTTCAGCAAGAAATATTTTGTTTGATTCAACATAAAATATATTATTTATTAAAATGTATTACTCTTTTTGACCATGAGGATGAGTAAATGATTACAAAATTTAAATTTTTGGGTGGGTAAACTATACCTTTAATAATTTGTATTATTATTATTATTACTATACTGTAGAAATATGAAATTATTTCTTTGATGAAATGATACTCTAAATAAGAAACTAAAACTACCAGTAGGTGGTGGTAAATGTCTTAATGATCATCAAGTCATTCATTTGATTCGTTCAAACGGCTGATTCATTCAGGAGTGTAGTAATGGTTCTCTTTATGAATGGTCCAGTCATTCATTTGATTCGTTCAAACGGCGGATTCATTCAGGAGTGTAGTAATGGTTCTCTTTATGAATGGTCCAGTCATTCATTTGATTCGTTCAAACGGCGGATTCATTCAGGAGTGTAGTAATGGTTCTCTTTATGAATGGTCCAGTCATTCATTTGATTCGTTCAAACGGCTGATTCATTCAGGAGTATAGTAATGGTTCTCTTTATGAATGGTCCAGTCATTCATTTGATTCGTTCAAACGGCGGATTCATTCAGGAGTGTAGTAATGGTTCTCTTTATGAATGGTCCATTGAATCATTAGGCTTGTTCGACTTGAAGTGGATCATCACCATCAGACCGATCGGTGTGTGACATCAAAGTACCGTGAGAGCGATTAGAGACTCTGCATGCTTTTGAATCGCTCTTGCGGTACTTTGATGTCATAAACCGGTCTGCAGCACCACTTCAAATCCAACGCGCCTAATGCTTCACCCAGTTCGTTCAAAACGTGCATTAAGAAATTAAATGCCGCTGTGTGTTGCTCAGAGACGAACAGTTCTGCTTTTTCTTTATATTTTCGTTGGCAAAATTGAGCAAAACAGACAACTTTGTGTCTAAAATAACACACTATTCACTTCTTATTTATTGAACTGTTGTATAAAATCAGTATCACATTTGCACTCGTGTGATATTGCACTTATTGCTCGTGTGATATTGCT
>NW_015641057.1:642417-669592 GCF_001515625.1 Sinocyclocheilus rhinocerous | reverse complement strand
CTCTCTCTCTCTCTCTCTCTATATATATATATATATATATATATATTAGAGGTGTAACGACACACGTATTCGTATTGAACTGTTCGGTACGAGGCTTTCGGTTTGCATTACAAACCGAACGATTTGTTGGACTAATCCTATTACATTTGGAAAATAAAAGAGCTTAAAGTGTGTGAAATATAATGTTCTCAGTGCCAGTGTTCTCAACAAGGCAGCCCAAATGACATAACAGGCAACGTGCTGTCTGCCCCGCGATAACCTCCCCGTGCTGGGGTGCGTCGAAAGACGAGGATCTTGTATCGACGATAGCCAGAGATATTGTCAAAAACATCAACTATTGGCAATATTAAGAGGATTTGGCATTTTCAATTAATGTAGATCTGTTACATTCTTATTTTTATTAGGCCTATTATTATGAAGTTACTTTTATTATTAAATTAAATTTACAATTAATTTGCCCCGCAATATTACCGCATAACTGACACGCTGCGAGGATAACACCTATAATTAAAATATTAACACTGCAGTCATCAATACAAATCAATGAAATAAAAAGCTTTATTTAGCCTATTTAAAGCGCCGACTTTCAAAAACCAAATACGTTTCTTCAATTTTTTTTTTTACTATGTACGGGCCACAAGAGAAATATTAAGGGAATAAATTAAAACAGTTAGCTTTATACCGTTATCAGCATATGTTGAAGTAGATTCATATATATATATATATACAGTATATAAATTATAACAGAAATGCAGTATAGTAATAAAAATCGAAGTGATTTTAACTGTATTCCCTCACCCGCGGTCATTGTCGCTGTTGGCATGGATGATGGTTGGCTTTGAGGTGTTGACGTCGTCACTCGATTGACTAGCCTTTAAACCACTTTCACTCGATGGTGCAGGACTTTCCTTCCTCTTTTTCTTTACAAAAAAATTCTTGAATGTCTGGAATTTGGACTTCTTTTTCCCTGGATTAAAAAAACAACATATATATATTTAAATGAGTACCACTTTTGAAGGCATCTCATAGGAGAATCTTGAATTTTGAAAGGCTTGCATAAAGCAAACATTGAACATGTGCTTACAATATGTCAGTGTTCACTTATCTAAACAAAATAAGTTCAACTGGCAGACGATCATGTTTGCAGGCCCTCAAGTCTTAGAAATTATATATACAGCAGGTTTAAACAATCACGTCGTAGATTATGACGCAAACACCATTGCATTGGGGTCAAGATGGTAAAGTGAGGAGTCCTACTGACCGTGGTAAAGTACATCTGACAGCGAATTGCTTTGGATTGTATAATACTATAATAAATGTGTTTATATAATAACTACTTAACAAAATGTCATTGTAGACCCATAAATATTCCCTCCTGGGTGCTTATGTAACACTAATTTATCTTTAGTTGCCAATAAAGTACGTGATTTCTTAGTTAATCAATGATGCAGTTCACTGGAATACAATGAAATGTTTGTTTTCATCATATAGATGTCTCTATGTATAGTGCCCAATAGAAACATTAGCTAATTTGGTGTGTATTTTTCATGCATCATGACATGTGACTATGACATCCCCTGCAGTGCACAGCTTAAGATGCAGTGTTGGGGATTTCAGCCAGTTTTAACAATTAGATTACAAACTGATTTTATTCATCCCAAAGGTTAAGAGCCAGAAAGGCTTAAAAAGCCAAAACAAACATTAAAAGGTCAGTCTCATTCTACTGACAAAGCCAGTGGTCTTTAAAGAAGTACAGCTGCGTGAACAATACTGGGATGACGACCTTTACTAGTAGAGTCATTAGAGTCACACACTAGTAGAATTGTGAGAACAAACACAATTCTCAGTGATGGCTTGCACTTGTTGTGGGGAGATTTTTAAAAACAACACTAGCCAACTTGACTGTTTTAAACATCCTAGATCTATTTATCCTAACAGCCACTGACTCCAATCCAATAGAATTTGACTAACATCATGATACTCTGAAGGTATCTTTACACAGCTGAGTTAAGGCTGCTCTGTGCCTGCTCAAAAATTTGTGTAAAGAGAAAGACGTAATGCAGCATAAAAACCAGAATAAATTATTCCTGCTCTGACCCACCTCTGCCCCTAGCATAATAATGCAGTTAAAATTTGTGTGCCTCCTCTGAGCAGCATTAACAGTCCGTTTAAAGAGACTTAAATGGCACGTCAGAAGCACTTCTGTAAGACCTTTGTAGTTTAAATTTGCCAAGTTCTCTCATGAAACTCTAGATTGCGCAGGCTGATGGGTCGTTAATGCAAATTGTTGATATTCACAGCGTTAAACTACTTGGCACACGCTGATTGGTTCATATTGCATACACAGCCAATGAGCTTACTGCTGAGTTCCTCTGAAACCCTCCACCTTCCCCAGCTCCACCTGTATAGATCTGCTACGGGTTATTATATGCTACTTGTGCAGCAGCAGTATGTCTTAAATTGTCACAGCACCGTATCGTCGTATGCACTGGCAGTAGCAAGGTCCTGTACTTGTTTTGCAGCAGCAGCAATAATCTACAACAACCGCAATAACCAACAGCAGCAGCAGCGTAACAGATCTATTCCTACAAGACCAAATACATTAACACTGTCATATTCATTACCATGCTAAAATTTTCCAAGAGTTGTCATGATAGAAATGACTTTTTATGTTCGCCACATTTTACTTTTTCACAGTGCATTCTTGAATTGACTTCTCAATGAAGGATACATGCGATTAGGCCAAAATACAGTATTTTAGCTATGTTACTGCCTAGCTTTTGGAACAGTCTTTATGTTTGGTGATTCCTTAAAAATGCTGTCTAGGTAGGCAGCTTGCTAGGTTTTGGAACAGAGCTAGTTTCACTCAACTCAACTCAACTCAATAAAAACTTGCTGGAGAATAAAATCACAGCTTTGGTGAGTGAATTTACTGCTCTCCATACAGTCTTTGAGAACTCGATTATGACTTTAGGCTTTGTGTATTGGTTTTCCCTTGCTGTCTGACATCCTGTCTCTCTCACTCTCGTCTTGAGGAGAGTCACATGATGTAGCTCTACTGGCAAAGCCTACAGTCTCCAGCTGGGGCCCGTCTAAAGGCAGTAAACAACACATAGTGAAAGAGATCTAACTGTCTCTTATAAACCACTCAATGCTTGGTTATTTGATTACACAGTAAGGGATGCTAAATATTGCCTTCTAAGAACAGAGCCTCATTATGTTTAAATGAGGCCACATTAAACCCTAAGTGCCCTAGGAAAAAGGTTTGCATTGTTTACGCCGAGGTTTTATTTCAGGGATGTACAATAATTGTTTATGCATGTATATCACAGCAAAAGTTACAATAAATCAACTTTATCATTGTCAAAATAATTTAAAAATATTCAAACTAGTATCAAATTCAAAATTAACTTTTAATATATTATAATTGTCTTTTTCCCAGGGTCTGCACTGCATCTTTTCAACTCAGTAATTTGAAATCAATCTTTTAAGTGAACAATATAGTCCTGTTCACTACCATGACTCATCTTTTCCATTCAGGCCTCTCCCTTGTAGCAGAGAGACGTGATTGCTTTTTCTACCTTCAACCACTAACTGCAGCATGAGCAAACAGCCTTACAATGCAAGCTTTAAAGGAGGATATTATTGGTTAGATGAACTTACTGAAGATATATGAACCTATTGAACATACTAACAATTGAGTCTATGACTCAAAAGTTTATTAATGTGAAAAAAATACTGACGACCACAATTCAAGGCATAATCGTGAAATCTATAGGAAAAGTTACTAAATGAATCAGATAATGAATCTGAATGAGCTTTTTTGTTAAATGATTCAGATGACTTAACTCGCAAGAATCAATGTTCCAGCAATTAGCATGTAACTTTGGATGAACAATTAAAAACATATTCAAAGTGCAATATAACATCTGCAAGCTATAATAATGTAGCCTAGAGGGAGGGTCATTGATCGAATCAATGAATGAATCTGAATGAGCTTTTTAATGAAATGATTCAGAATATTTTTAGTCAGTAGTAAAAATCTAGCCTCTAGATTTTTGAATAAGCAAGAAAATACTTTAAAAGTGTGTTATAATATAGAGTACAGGAAGACTTACTGAATGAATCTGAATGAGCTTTCTTGTTAAATGATTCAGATGACTTAGCTCACTTGCAAGAATCAATGTTCCAGCAATTAGCATGTCACTGTGGATGAACAATTTAAAACATATTTATCTAATTTATCATATAAAATCTACAATAATGTAGCCTACAGGCAGGGTTATTGAACGAATCAACAAAATAATTTGAATTAGCTTTTTGATGAACTGATTCAGAATATTTGAGTCAGTAGTAAAAATCTAGCCTCTATTGTTGAATCAGCAATTATGAAAATACTTTTAAGGTGTGCTATATGGAGAGTACAGTCATGGCCAAAAGTTTTGGCAGTGACATAAATTTTGTGTTTTGCAAAGTTTGCTGCTTCAGTATTTGTAGATTATTTTTTCCACATGTTTCTATGGTATACTGAACAACAATGATAAGCATATCATAAGTTTTAAAAGGCTTTTATTGGCAAAAAAATATAATGAGTCAAGAAGCTTTTAGCAATTATTTAAAATGCATCCACTCACTCTACACAATAATCTAGAAACAATGTGAATGAACACCACAACAGCTTAAGCAGCAAACTTTGCAAAACACAAAATTTATGTCACTGCCAAAACTTTTGGCCATGACTGTATAGGAAGACTTACTGAATGGATCAATCAATGAATCTGAATGAGCTTTCTTGTTAAATGATTCAGATGACTTAGCTCACTTGCAAGAATCAATGTTCCAGCAATTAGCATGTCACTGTGGATGAACAATTAAAAACATTCAAAGTGTAATATAAAATCTGCAATAATGTAGCCTACAGGAAGGGTTACTAAATTAATTAGTCAATGAATCTAAATGAGCTTTTTTGATGAACTAATTCAGAATATTTGAGTCAGTACTAAAAGCTAGTCTATATTTTTCAATCAGCAATTATGAAAATACTTTTAAAGTGTGTAATAATGCATCACACAGGAAGGGTCACTGAATGAATCATTAAATGAATCTAAATGAGCTTTTTTGGTAAAATGATTCAAATCATTTGAATCAGTACTAAAATCAACCCTCAATGGACACCTTGGCAATTGAATCACCATTAGTTGGTACATTTTTTAGTTTACGCGCCAGACTGATATATATATATATATACCCGCCATGATTTAAAACGCCGTGTAAACATACTGTAAACATTGTGTCAACTTATTTCGCAAGTATGGAGAACAGCGATAGATGGACGGACGCTCAAGTGCAGTCACTTGTAGCAAATGTAGCACTGCCAGTTGTCGTTGGAGATTCTTAGTCCTCCTTTCCGTTCTTTCAATCGCTTTACGTATACGTCGACTTTCCATGTCCATTATTGTGAAACCCGCGAGACACAACAAAAACAGCTCTAATCACAGCGTCCTCCATCCTCCTGTTGTTAATGTTGTTCTTCTTTGTTTCTGTTGTTGAACGCCGCGCACAAATGACGACGCTGTCGACCGGCTTACGTCACTTCTTAGTACACACTCTCGGTGCGAATGCAACCCTTTAAATGGTACTGGGAAATAGTTCGAGCAAAATCGTCCCAATACTTTAGTACTGTACATTTAGTTCTGGAACTAAAGCGGTGCGAACGGCCCTAATAATACTGATAAGATAATAATAATAATAATAATACGAATTCTACTAATAAGAACAGTATAAAACGCACTAAGGATTAACAAGCTGCTGGATTCATGAATATTAATCAGGTTGTGTGCGTTCGATTGTCGTTTGCGCATTAGTTCCGCCCACGACCAGAAAACCCGGCAGTTCTTAAAAGCTGAAAAAATCCAAAGGAACTCCGTTATTTTGACAGGAAAATATAACAAAGAATATCGTTTACATGTAGCGCGTCAATTCTGCATACGCAAGTAAAACTCTCTCGCTCTCTCTGCTCTCACCAAAGCGACGGCGAGTCGTGCGCCATTACACTAGAGTTTACGGTACGCCAATTACAGGTGCGCTGCGCATCCATTGAGATGAACTGAAAAATAGCGCAGATCGCTTGACGGAGAGAGAAACTCTGAAGCGCTCAGTCAGAGTGTTCGGCGAGTGAAAATATATCTGTGCTAAACTTGAACTTAGCCTCCAACTCACTCCGATTTGGCGAGTAAAATCGGAGAATTTATTAGCCACTGGCTAATATTAGACATCATTTAGTCGCCCAGAGTGAAGATTTAGTCGCATATGCGAGTGATTTACTCGTAATGTAGAGGGTTGAAAATCTAGTCTATATTTTTGAATAAGCAATAAATAAATAATTCTAAAGTATGTAATAATGTAGGCTACAGGAAGGGTTATTGAATTAATCATTGAATGAATCACATTGTTTTGTAGACAGATTCAAAAGTAGAAGATTCAGATTCAGAAATCCTTACATCTAAAAAAAATAGCTAGATTCATACCAACTATACTTGGACCCTTTGACTCGTGTGTAAGGTAACGGCCATGCATTTAATGAATGTAACCCCAGTCATGGATCAATTATCATCATCCTGTGGTAAATCTGTTCAAGATTAACACCTCCCAAACACACCCTAGCCACTGAATAACTCTTGAACTTAGATAGACCCACAATCCGGTAGAGGAGATTATCGGGGCTCTGTGAGCACCCTATTTTGTGAGGAAATGGCTAATCCACATCACCACGCAGACCCGCCGTCTGCGCTGCAGGATCTGACTCTAGCAGTCTGGGCTTCCTTCTTCCCACACTAAACTGGAGAGAAAGGTCAAATGTCGGACAGCGGAACGCATGTTCGTATGGGAGAGACAAATGTTGGCTTTGTCTGTGTGCTACATGACTTCCTTTCAGTGAGACCTAGCATCGTGTGTCTCTTCATTGAGTTCAGAGTGTGCTAATACTTCACGTCTGATCTCTATGTGAGAAAAAATGTATGACAGAGTGAGATGGATGTTCTTGTTGTTCACAAGGATGCTAAACACCGAATGGGACGTTACCTGAACACTCTTCTGCTGCTTCTGATGGTTCAGTAGCGACTGTGACGTCTGGAGATCCTGAGGCCATGATGTCACAATCACTGTTGAGAAAAAGAGTTTGTCAGATAAACAATTCCTTAACAGTTATTCTGAAAAAAATAAATCACAAATCCCTCATATTTAAGAAACATTTATAAAACTGAGGTACATCTTTAAATTATTAAATAGCAATTATTTGTAGTTGTGAGCTAATTTTTTTCATTTTCATGCTGTTCCAAACCAATTTGACCTTCTTTCTTTCGCGTAAAGGTGCAGTTTACCACTGCTCTGTGAAACTTCGCAACCAAACTCCAGTAATTCTAATAGGAACCTACTAAGCTGCTTGGTTCAAAACTTCGACTTCGGTGTAAGCAGAGCTTTATAGCCTACATCGCTATTGACAATAGACAATGGACTTTTTTCTACCAGCGAAATTTAGGCAAAATTAATGTGACCACACCTTAACAGATAATTTGTTGAGCTGCAATATATAATGTTTTAAAATGAAATTAAATGTCTTGATATGCCATATTTAAATATTTCCGCTTTGGTTAAATTATTTTATTTGGTAAAATTTCTTCTTCTATGGGAGTGGAAAGACATGAGAGTGAGTAATGATGACAGCATTTGGGTGAACAATTGCTTTTTAATAAGCATTTGTCACTTTTCTTTGAAGTACCTTGGGTTCAGCAAAAAGGGTTCATTTCTCACTTTATTAGGGTTCTTGAGTTGGCTATATTATATAAAACGTATAATATAACATGACTTCTATTGACAGCACTTTTGGTTCTAACTGTAACCTTTACTTATAAGATTATAAAACTAACATTTATTAATCTACTTTAATTTCTCTTTGGTCTATTCAGCTTTTCTTTATTTGTATTCTTACCTCTGCTATTTCTGTTGTAATAAAAATTAATAAACATAAAATATGATGTCAATTTAATGTTGTACACCTTTATTTTTAGTGTTTTTTTAAAGGCATTTAAATGAGAATTTTAATAATTATTCGGCCACTCCCGGAACTTTCAGATCCACTGATATCAGGGGTGTCATGCACGTTTTATTTTTGAGGGGGCACGAGTGGGGGTCTCGTCATGCTTGTCATGTGACACGCAGCAGCCACGATAGCGCTGTATAACTGATGTAGGCTTATTGGTTTTATTTCCTTTTTCCTTTTTTATTCAAAAAAGAGAGCAAAGGACATGTACACTATCAAAGAATGCATAAAACCCGTCTTTTTACATATGGGTGTCATGCCATCAAATATTATTAATACGTCTGCCGTCGTATGTAACAGGAATTTACTAAAAACTGTAAGTTACTAATTATAGCACTTTCATGGTACAGAAAGAGAGCAAAGAACATTTACATTATCAAAGAACATTACTGACTTCAATATAGCCAGAGTTCAAGAACTCTCCAAATTCCTATTATAATCACTGAAGCACTGCGTTTCAGCGATGACTCATCTGAACGTCTCTGGTAGGCCATTGCATTCATAATCTCAGAACAGTGTGTGATTGGTTACAATGCAGCTCAGCGCTGTAAAAATGCATCCGTCTCTGGCTCAGTGCCAGCCAAAGCATGAAGTTCGCGTCGCGAACGCAGATTTGAATTTAGCAGCTGATGCTGTACCGCACTGAACGTTCTAATCACACTGGTGTGATCGTATCAAATATAAAATATATTATTCGGTTAGTTTGGTCTTTTGGAAGCTACATAAAATCTGAGGGGGCACGTGCACATGACGCCTCTGACTGACATTCAATGTTTTCACCATGACATCACATCGATACACTAAGCATGTTCTCAGCTATTATTACAAAACTTCAAATAAATGAAATAATTCAAATAACGAATCTTTAATTAAAACAAATACTGAACAGGTCTGTCTTCTACAGTATGTTTGTCAATATTGTCCATCATGAGAGCGTGCCCACACCCCTGTCAGAGGGTTTGTAACACCCAAGGACGCACAGGTATTGGTGATAAGCCAATGCTGACTCATTTAGATTACAGCACTTGAGCCGAGTCACTCCAGTGGATCCACCGTATCTGAAGTAGCAGACTTGCTGATACTAGCAGCCCAAAACCGATTCCAGACCAGCTGAGGCCTCAGTATTTGTCCTGATGAGTGACTACAGCCTAATCCTGGATCAGACTCTCCTCTGGAACAACTCCAGCTCCCAAGGAGGAAACTCTCAAACAGTATCTATGACCGACAACTGCAGCTCCAGGCCAGAGGAACGGCCAAACATGATGCGGAGGCAATTTGCAGTCTAGTTTGACAAGGATAATTCCAGTTTAAAAAGGGCAAGATGTTTGATTGTCTGACCAGTTCACTTCTCCGTTGATGGCAAGCAGCTATTCCAATGACCTATGTAAAGTAATTTTTAAAGCCTGTCGTTTTAATTTTCTCCATAGAAGGGATTTGTTTTTAATAATGCATGCCATGTGTAGTTTCAGTTTAATTAAAATCGACATGCAATGTCCTAAGCTACCTGAGACACAAGTTATTGCACATGGGTTGTATAAGTATTACTTATACATCTATTCATCCATACACTCATGTAGCCAACACATCTGGCATTCTGTCATCACTCCCACCCTCATTTGTACCACTTCCTGTACTCTACTCATCCCACCATCCACTTCCTGTGAGAGTAACATTAACCAGGCTCAGGCGGGTTTCTGCTACATTCTTTCAACAACATAACAATGGAGCAAAATGCCAAATATTTCCGACTTATATATTCAAAACTCCACAGTGTTTGTGCCAGGTATTCGTGCCTCTGTTTTGTGATGTGATCCTCTTCATATCAGACCTTGAAATGTGTTTAGCTTTTAAATGTAACCGTCACAGCTAAATATAATTCTGATTCATATTCCCACTTAAGCCTCACAATTTTGCCAAACAAAGACAGTGGGACAGCTTGAGACGAGTTACAAGCCAAATTCAAACTCAGACTGAGCTATCAGCTAATTCAAATAAACATTTTGAGACTATCAGCATTGTGAAGCACTTTAGTTTAGGGACCAATTCTCACTATTAACTTAACTAATTATCTGTGTTAAGGTGTGGTCACATTAATTTTGCCTAAATTTCACTGGTAGAATTCTCACTATTAGCATTAACATGCTAATATGCTTAGCATGCATATTACTAGCAGATTGTCATATTAATTCCTTATTCTGTATGAGCCTATTTTAGATTTCTTAACACTACCCCTTGCCTAAACTTAACAACTACCTTACTAACTAGTAATAAGCAGTAATTAGGAGTTTATTGAGGTTAGTTAATAGTGAAAATAGGACACACTTAAAATAAAGTGTGACCAATAATAATTTTTGCATGTTTAGAACATTATTTTAAAAGTAACATTGTACTGACACTTTTGTTTATTCGGAAGAGACGATCAAAAATAATACTCCTTCTGCCTGTTTTGACAAACTATTCAAAGAGAACAATGTACTAAAGTACATCCAGAAGAGCAAAATTAGTCAAACTCAAGTTTGTCATCAGTGATTTCTATCTGGCATGTCCGCCAAACATTGCTTAACAAAGCTTACCACAGAGCAGCTGAGCCAAATATCATTCATATTCACATTCAACAGCAATACAAAAACAGCCTATTTCACAATTCAAGCACAATCAATATTTTCTTGGCCACTCTTCCTCTATTTAATGACCAAACCCATAGCCATGAGATGAGAGGTGTACTGTTACTTTTCAAAGTGATTATTCTAAATGATTATAAGATGGACTAGTGGATGATACAATCATATATAGCGAAGTAAAAACATGAGACATACACTATTGTTCAAAAGATTGTGTGTTTTTAAAGAAAGCAATACTTTTATAGGGCAAGAACACATTAAATTGATCAAAAGTGACAGCAAATTCTTTTATAAGGTTACAAAAAAAAATGATTGAGCATCAAATCAGTATATTTAAATTATTTCTGAAGGATCATGTGACATTGACTGGAGTAATGATGCTGGAAATTCAGCTTTGCATCACAGGAATAAATTACTATTTAAAATATATTCAAATATAAGATTGTTATTTGAAATGCCAATAATATTTCACGGTATTATTATTTTTTACTGTATTTTTGATCAAATAAATGAAGCCTTGGAGAGCTTACCAACATCAAACTTTTGAATGGTACTGTATTTAGGGACCATAAAATTATAGACTTATGACTGATGGGCTCGTTTAACTTGTGCCAATAAGGAAAGCTTCCCAGAAACCATCCAAAGCACCCTAGAAACCCCAGAGCGACATACTAAAACTAGTCAAAACACCTTAGCAATCCGCATAGCAACACCTGGTTCTGCAGAGGCAAGCACTCCTCACATTTCCTTCCTTGCAGTTTATACAAGAAGCCCATTCAACAGTCTGAGACCGTTCTTGTTTGAGCTTAACTGCGTGCTGAACATCACATGAGACCAGATAACAACAGTCAACTAATGAGAAACAATCCCCCTTACCATTCCATGCAAGTCCTCCACTGCTTAACAGACACCAGACTTGCAGTTTCTTACACACTGCTGCTAAACGTGTTGTGCAGATTTGTCCAGTGGTTAGAGGGGCTGGTGTGACATCAGAGCACATGGATGACCCGCACTCGATGTCATCAGATAGCGCTCATTCATTTCCTCTGTCTATCTCAGCGGAAGTGCATATAAAGTCTGCTTCACAGATTCACAGACGAGTGATTCACAGATAGCTTATGTTGGCATATGAAAGAACGAGACAAGAAACACCACAGATACAAAGAACAGTCATGGCTAAAGCTTAAACACACACCATAAAGCACTAATCATGAGGATATTCAAAGGAATAATAAACACATGCACTCATACATAGGGTCATTTTGTCCGGGTGAGATTATGAAAGTCATGTGACACCATTATGATCAGTTGTGCAATATCTCTGTCTCCTTTGATCCATTTGGGTGTTTAGATGATTGTTTCAGGCAGTTCTTTCACTTATTTTTTGTCACAAAGGACTGTAATTTTGTTTGAGAAAGTACAATAGCATTTATTGTGGTTTTTCTTTTTTTTTTCAAATTATTGGGTGTTTAGATGATTGTTTCAGGCAGTTCTTTCACTTATTTTTTTGTCGCAAAGGACTGTAATTTTGTTTGAGAAAGTACAATAGCATTTATTGTGGTTTTTCTTTTTTTTTCAAATTCCAGAAACTCTTTGACCCTTTCAGGTCAGCGTTGTGTGGCCTGTGTCAAACACTAGATGAAGGACCACCTGGGATTGTTCACACAGCTGGTCTTGCGTCCACACCTCTCCTTCACAGACAGTTTTAGGTCACAAAGAAAACAACTTCCCTTACAACAAAGTACTGTGGCAGCACCATGGTACAGTCATACTTTGGTAGAGAATTATTACTATACTCTATGTAAATTGATATTTACAAAAGGGTCTGCAAAGAATAGTACAATCCAAGATTATTTTATTCTCTGAAGAAGTAAACATGCATTATCAAGAGAGTTTAGCCACTCTTTCGATATTCTACAACTAAATGAACAAGCAAGTCCATCTACTAAAGGTGAAGTGTGTAATTATTTGATTTGTAAACACTTTCTCTATTCCAGTGCAGAGTCAACTGTAAGTAAGCCGTCTGTAGGTTGATTCCCCTGAAAAGTGTAAACACATTTGCAATCAAAACATTGCTTTGTTTGTTTGAGCTAGAGGTCTACACGGAGGACCCGGGACCCGACCCGGGATCCGTACGGGTTCGGGGCTATATTTTAAACGGTCAGCCGGGTCCGGGTCGGGTCCCAATCTATTACTTCGGGTCCCGGGTCTGTTTAACATTGTGCGTAATACCCGAGTCGATCGGACTCGGAGAACACCCGGCCGTTATCAGAGTCAGTCAGCGCTGTGCGTGTGTTGTTTTGTAACTTTCAACTTGTAAAATTAGGTTGAGAAAAGTGTGAGTCGTTAATTTGAAATAAGGTGAAAAAAAAACACGAGCGACGTCATCAGAAGCAGGGTGGGCGGAGTTAATGCACAAGCACGGTGATAATGGATACCTTCATGAGTGATGTGAGAAAAATGCTAAAAGAAAATGAATATAAAGAGGTTAAACCTACCGGCACCTCTTCTGTCTGGGCCTCCTTCGTGCAAATTGTGGACAGAGATGAGAAAAAAGTAAGCGCCGTTAAGTGTACTGGGTGTGACGCATTGTTAAAGTTTGAACAGGCACGTCGCATCTTTTAAAGCATGCCAGGTCGTGTGGAAAATTTTTTTTGACCCAATCTTCAGTTGCATCATTTGTTAGATTGGGTGTATTTCCAAAAAAAGCAAAGGATGCTATTTTGGAAAAATGCACAAAAGTCTGCGCAAAGGATTTAAGGGCCTTTGAAACACCCGCGTTCAACGAGTTGGCGCAGACAATATTAGACACGGGAGCAACACATGGCCGGTGTAATGTGAAGGACTTACTTCCATCTGGTGTGATGGTATCTCGTTTCACACAGAAGAAATATGAAAGTCTCAGGGCAGAGCTCCTGCCAACAGTTAGGAAAGCCATAGCTGAGGGACTGGCATGCGGAGCATCCACAGACATGTGGACAGATGACCATAGGAAGGTCAGTTACACCTGTATCACACTGCATTATACAGATGATGACTGGGAGTTTAATACTAGGGTCATATGTACATGTGCATTTCCACTCGGGGCAAAGAAAACGGCCTTAAACCTGAAGACAGAACTGCTCAAGCAACTGGGTGAATTTGGTCTGACCCAAGATGAGATCGACAGACTGGTGTTTGTCAGTGACCAAGGTGCAAATGTGCAGGCAGCGCTCTCCCGATGGGTGCACAAAAGCTGTATAGCACACGTACTGAATACAGTGCTGAAGCACACTTTCAAAAAGTCTAAGGAAGGTGATGACGAGGATATTGGAGATGAGGAAGAACTGCAACAAGTAAGAAGCTGCATAGAGCAATGCAAGACCCTGACCACATTTTTTAAACACCTCTGGATTACAACTTTGACTCAAGCTATCTTTGAAACAAGAATGTGAAACAAGATGGAATACTAAACTGGAGATGGTCAAATCTGTGCTTAATGCATTTGAAGACATTCAGTCCATTCTGCTTGAACAAGGAGAGATGCATCGCATGAGTCACATATCCAAAGACATTCTTCAGATGCTTGTCCAATTCCTGCAGCCTTTTAAGCAGGCAACTGAAGAGCTCAGTGGCTCAAAGTATTGTACAATCAACTTAGTGGCCCTCTGGAAAACCACGCTGATGGCCCATTGCCATTGCCAGTGCCGCTCAGGATACTGAAACACAGGCGAGATGTAGTCTAATTACTCTTCTAATTTCTAACACATTGCCTGTATTTGTAACTGTGCTATATAAAAAGTTATTATTATTTATTATTATTATTCATTTAATTTATTCACTGTTTGCTAAAGTTAGACCTATTAAGTGTTGTTTAATGCATTATTCAACTGATTATATTATATTGTATTCTATTTATTAGGTGCATGATACTTTTGGCTGAACGGATAGTTTTGGGACACCACGAAAAGCTTGCCGTTCGGCTCTGGCCAAAATTCAAGCAGCTTCGGATGTTCACCACAGAAGAGAGGGAGGAAATATATCAAGGTGCACGAAGAGAGTTGGCCAGCTTCCCTAAAAATGCTACAACTGAGGTGAATGCCCAGCAGACGCAAGAGAAAGATAAGGAGATTGCTGGGCCAGTACCACCAGGACCAGTGCCGCTCTTTAGCCAGTGGGCTGATATCGAGGATACTGAACTGGACACAGGGCTCGATGAACTAGAACAATATTTGAAGCACAAGCCCACAATGGAAAATGTTAGCGACATCCTTAGTTTTTGGATCAGAAGCAGGGTGGGCGGAGTTAATGCACACGCACGGTGATAATGGATACCTTCATGAGTGATGTGAGAAAAAAGAAAACGGCCTTAAAACTGAAGACAGAACTGCTCAAGCAACTGGGTGAATTTGGTCTGACCCCAGATGAGATAGACAGACTGGTGTTTGTCAGTGACCAAGGTGCAAATGTGCAGGCAGCGCTCTCCCGATGGGTGCACAAAAGCTGTATAGCACACGTACTGAATACAGTGCTGAAGCACACCTTCAAGAAGTCTAAGGAAGGTGATGACGAGGATGATGGAGATGAGGAAGAACTGCAACAAGTAAGAAGCTGCATAGAGCAATGCAAGACCCTGACCACATTTTTTAAACACTCTGGATTACAACTTTGACTCAAGCTATCTTTGAAACAAGAATGTGAAACAAGATGGAATACTAAACTGGAGATGGTCAAATCTGTGCTTAATGCATTTGAAGACATTCAGTCCATTCTGCTTGAACAAGGAGAGATGCATCGCATGAGTCACATATCCAAAGACATTCTTCAGATGCTTGTCCAATTCCTGCAGCCTTTTAAGCAGGCAACTGAAGAGCTCAGTGGCTCAAAGTATTGTTCAATCAACTTAGTGGCCCTCTGGAAAACCACGCTGATGGCCCATTGCCATTGCCAGTGCCGCTCAGGATACTGAAACACAGGCGAGATGTAGTCTAATTACTCTTCTAATTTCTAACACATTGCCTGTATTTGTAACTGTGCTATATAAAAAGTTATTATTATTTATTATTATTATTCATTTAATTTATTCACTGTTTGCTAAAGTTAGACCTATTAAGTGTTGTTTAATGCATTATTCAACTGATTATATTATATTGTATTCTATTTATTAGGTGCATGACACTTTTGACTGAACGGACAGTTTTGGGACACCACGAAAAGCTTGCCGTTCTGCTCTGGCCAAAATTCAAGCAGCTTCGGATGTTCACCACAGAAGAGAGGGAGGAAATATATCAAGGTGCACGAAGAGAGTTGGCCAGCTTCCCTAAAAATGCTACAACTGAGGTGAATGCCCAGCAGACGCAAGAGAAAGATAAGGAGATTGCTGGGCCAGTACCACCACCACCAGGACCAGTGCCGCTCTTTAGCCAGTGGGCTGATATTGAGGATGCTGAACTGGACACAGGGCTCGATGAACTAGAACAATATTTGAAGCACAAGCCCACAATGGAAAATGATCGAGACATCCTTGGTTTTTGGAAACACAACCAAAATATGTTTCCATCAATGGCACGACTGGCAAGAAAAATACTTTGTGTACCTGCAGCCAGTGTGAGTTGTGAGTCGGCCTTCAGCATCTCTGGTCGCACATTGGAGAATCGTCGGACCTGCCTCAGCACTGCTAGTGTAAATGCTTTGCTGTTTCTGAACAGCAACATGTCAACATGAAAATAAAAGCAGCCCTACTACACCTCTAAGCACCACGTTATTACACACGTCTTAGAGAGCTGAAGGTTTTTTTTTTTTTGCACTGACTGCATATTTAGCATTTAATATTTAATTTCTATTTTTTCCTACCCATTATTTCTTTTTTCATAAGCTCCTACCTAGGGCAAGGCTTCAAGAACATATATGTTGAAGTAGAATTAGGATATGCTATATATTAGCAAATGACTTGCAAGGGCAATTGAATCTTTTACTAGCTGAAAAAGATCTATGGTTGCTAAGGATTTTTTGCAGGCAAGGTTTTATAGCCTATATTACACCTAAAAGCAGCACTCTGTTTACTTCAAGATGGTATTTTGTGTTTGTTCAATTAAGTTAAGATAGCCATCATTAAATGCTTCTTTGTTGACATGCATGGTTTTGTGTACAGCAGGGAACCAGATAATTATTTTCTATATAAGTTTATAGTATTTCTATATTTTATTTTTCTTGGACTCTATTCTTGGCAGTAATTATTGATTTATGTAAGTGTAATTTCGAGTTCATGTTCTTATTGTGTGCAACAATAAATGCAAATAAACTTGGAATCTCAAAAACTGCTTGCAGACTTGCACACTCACATTTAAATAAAATATTTCAAAAGAGCAACAAAATCTTAGATGAACTTACTTTGTGACCATTAAAAAAGTATGTTCTATATAGTATGAATGAAATTCGGATGTACTATGTCCGCCATGTTTTTTCTATTACGAGACCTACCAGGATCAGTTGCGTCGCTTCACTGCCATTCATAAATCCTTTCCTGTGGCCTCATGGGATAATAAAGTGTCACTTCATAATCCCAGTTGAAGTATGAGGTTTTCGCCTACTGTTTATCTAATACAGTGTTACTCATTATGCGGCTCGCCAATCTTTAATGTGTGGCTCGCATGGCAGATGGCAGTAAATAATTTCAGGGATGACAGATTGAGAAGCAGACATGCTATTTATGACTGGATGTAACTTTTCATACTTTGCAGTAAAAGTGGCTCTCCTATTAACTTTGTCCTATAAGTGCGGCTCTCGTGAAAAAAATAGTGAAGATCACTGATCTAATACTATGAATCTGGACATACGGTAAAACTTTTTTGGCATGCTATTTTTTATGGATGTAACGATGCACCCCGAGCCGGCTGAAAATCGATACAAATATGTGACGATTCAAAACGGTTGAGATGTTAAATGTTTATATGAATGTATCTCTTGAGGTGAACACTGTCTTCAGAAAAGTTTAGATGGTATTTTCTTTTAATCTTGCCTCTGTATAATGCATATTAAAGTAGTGTTCATAAGCAGCTCTGCTTTGTTTACAGCGGTAACCAAGGAAACGCTGCATCTCTGCTGTTCCATAAGCGCCACCTGCTGTCAGAGAGTAAGTTTGCGTCTCATTCAGCCCGTCTGCTGTTTTTGTTTCATTCAGATGTTTTATGTGGCATAGTTTCAAATGCTTCAAATTTCGAAATTATAATCAATCAAAATAACATGAATGCAGCATATTTGTTAAGATTGTGATTAAAATACAGTGGTGGCCTCTAATTTTAAAAGGAAAGAGCACAGGCAAAGTCTTAGTTTGTTTATATGCAGAGCTTTCTTTAATTTGTAATATTTCATTATTTGATTTGAGGTTTGTTTCCAAATTCCAATTTAGTTTTGTTATTTTATTTTCAATCTCACAAGGAAATTTGCAGCATTTTGTCCAAGCAATATAAAAGGACACCTTTTCATTTATAATTTTTCTTAAATCTCATTTTGTTAAAGAAAAAAAAGTGAGAAAATCGTGTCATGAAATCAGTATCATGAATCGTATCGCACCGTGAGTTCAGTGAATCATTACATCCCTACTGTTTTTTGCATACTGTATAGTAGGGAAGCATTCGATATCAGACACAGCCAATCATTTTGCATTTATGTTTGGTGGTGCTACACACTTCAGCTTTAAATACTGTAAGCATGCTCATTTTGAACATTCTGTCATCATATAAGGTGGGGTCAGATTTACTGCTGTTTGGTGAATTTTCCCACGCAAATCCAGTCATTTCAATAGGAATCCACAAGATTAGGAAAATCATGCAAGAGTGATGATGATAATTTCCCTAAGCAGATTTCGCAAAAGGTTCAATACGGTCAGATTCTTGCATTACACAACAGAAAGCTGCTTGGTTTGAAAGTGATTCTGAAAGTAGATTTTTAGCATATAATGACTTTCATTTCAAGTTGCTCCTTATATTACACTAGTTTTACTTCTGAAAACTTGCAATATGCTTTTACCATTTACTACTTCTATAATACTTTCATGACTCCATTTTTGGAGCTCAACAGCATGGATCACCAGAAAAGCAAACGCAGCCTGGACGCAACGCATCTTCTTTTGCCTTACAAGGATTAAAGAAAGTCATACTTGTTTGGGATGACATGAGGATGAGTAAATGATGACAGAATTTACATTTTATGTGAGCTCTTGCTTAAAACCACTGACCTCGTTCCCAAGAGCCTCTTCTGACTAAAAAGCATCTTCTTATCATTTACCCAGTGCGTGACTATGATAGCAGAGAGGTCGTTCAGAGCTCTACAGGGACTAATGGACTGACCTTGGACTGCCTCCAACGCCAGAGTTCTGTGATGACGTCCGGCGTTTCATGTCTTAACTTTTGGACATGGAGAGGAAGGGAGGAATAAGAGAGAGAGAAAGAAAGGGCAAGAGTTAGTGAAGCGTTGAAGCAGAAGCATGCTAGCTGTGTTAGCATCAAAAATTTTGTTTTTAGAAAAACAACCAAAAATCGAAAAGCTGTACAGGAGACTGTAATACATTTATACGCATACGCAAATGCAAAGCTTGATTTAGTTAAACAAAATACTTTGAATGCACAGTGTGATTTATGTCAACAGGTAAGGGTGACGAATAATCACACATTATCATATATACATTACATATACACATACTGTATATACATTACACTGTTTTTTAGTGAATTTAGCAAATATAACGTAAAAATAAAATAACTGTACAATTATGAAATTTTGTGATGGATACATCAATATTAGCCTATAATGATAGTTTATAAAGTCTATAAATCTAATAAGCCTATAATGATAGTCCATTTCCACACTATTTTGAATAAATATAATAAAAATAAAAAAATAAAAATCTACAAGTGAATTTATGCATCACAACATTTTAATGTACAATATGAAAAATGCTCATTTTGAGACTTGCTAAATATTACATTAAGTGAAATTATTAGTGTTCTAAAAAAATGTATTTTAAATTAGACGACAACAAAGGTAACACACAGAAAATGCACAATTAAATATATAATATCAACCTGATAATTAAAAAAAAAAAGACTATAATAAAATCCAATAACCATTTACCATAACTGATATAGCCCTAATTTTGTGTGCATAGTATTTGCTATTACATTGTTCTATTAAACTATATGATTAAATATTATTATTTAGGCTATATATATTGTCAAAAAAAATCTATGTACATATTGAGTAAAAGAGTATATAGATCTTATGATGACTCAACATAAATGGTGCAGCTGTGCTAAGATCAAATGCAAGTTACAACCAAAATGATGATTAGTTATTAGAGTGTCAATCCTCGTCATGCAACATCCTGACAATCAGAGTCGTCTTATGCAATGCTGCTTTAGACCTAAGCTTCTCCACAGGCCTCGATGGTGAACCACACATCAACAACGACTTTAATGTAGTGATGGACTCCCTCAAGTCACACCATCTGTCGAGTACCTCAGAAAATGTCAAAATGATGTTCTCCTCTGAGGCTGAAAGGACAGCGCTGCTTTCTCCAGACATTAGTTGAAGTGGACGACATATCTGACAAGAATGTGAATCAGGCAATGAATCTGTTCATTATGTCACAGGCCCTGTGGTCCTCTGTGAACCAGTGCTGCTCGCCAAAAGGGCACATCAAGTGGTAAACAAGTGTCTAATTATGTTGTCCTCTCTTACTAATTCTACTGTTTGGGGTCAGGAGGTCTCTTCTGCTCACCAAGGCTGCATTTATTTAGTTATAAATACAGTAATATTTTGAAATATTTTACAAGTTAAACTAACTGTTTTCTATTTGAATATATTTTAAAAAGTAATTTATTCCTGTGATGCTAAAGCTGAATTTTCAGCATCATTACTCCAGTCTTCAGTGTCACATGATCCTCCAGAAATCATTCTAATGTGATTTGCTGCTCAAGAAATTGAATGCATCCTGTCTGAATAAAAATATTAATTTCTTTCAACGAAATCAAACAGACCCCGAACTTTTGAAAGGTAGTATATTCAATCATTGGAAGTTTTACAGGGACCTGGTGTAAACTACGATATAATGAGTTTATTAAACCAGCTGCAGTCACCATTCGGCTCAAAGTTGACAACATTAGCTTAAGTGGTGACCATCCCCATCTCATTCCCTAATTTATATCTGAAGAGAAAGAACATCCTAAAACATTTATTGGACATAATATGGCTCATTTACAAATTGTGTCTAATTGTATTACTTGCTGGTTTTGTTATGAGACAGTAGCAAAATGAAAGCAATCTTTTGTGACTTTATGAAAGTTCATAAAGTTTACCATGCAATTTAGCTTTTAAACAGCCACCAAACCATAATAGTACTAATCAACAATGAGCATGTTGTTTTGGTTAGATTCTAACATCTAGCAAAATTTGTGGTTTTAGGCCTAATTTATATAAAGTTCCTCATAAATAGGAAATGAACCTTGCACATGCAAAATAGGAAGTTGTACATATATAATATACCACACTGAAGTTATTTAGACTTTAAAGGGATAGTTCACCCAAAAATTTAAATTCTGTCATTAATTACTTGCCCTCATGTCATTCCAAACCCGTAAGATCTTCACCAGTCTTCAGTGTCACATGATCCTTCAGAAATCATTCTAATGTGATTTGCTGCTCAAGAAATTGAATGCATCCTGTCTGAATAAAAATATTAATTTCTTTCAACGAAATCAAACAGACCCCGAACTTTTGAAAGGTAGTATATTCAATCATTGGAAGTTTTACAGGGACCTGGTGTAAACTACGATATAATGAGTTTATTAAACTAGCTGCAGTCACCATTCGGCTCAAAGTTGACAACATTAGCTTAAGTGGTGACCATCCCCATCTCATTCCCTAATTTATATCTGAAGAGAAAGAACATCCTAAAACATTTATTGGACATAATATGGCTCATTTACAAATTGTGTCTAATTGTATTACTTGCTGGTTTTGTTATGAGACAGTAGCAAAATGAAAGCAATCTTTTGTGACTTTATGAAAGTTCATAAAGTTTACCATGCAATTTAGCTTTTAAACAGCCACCAAACCATAATAGTACTAATCAACAATGAGCATGTTGTTTTGGTTAGATTCTAACATCTAGCAAAATTTGTGGTTTTAGGCCTAATTTATATAAAGTTCCTCATAAATAGGAAATGAACCTTGCACATGCAAAATAGGAAGTTGTACATATATAATATACCACACTGAAGTTATTTAGACTTTAAAGGGATAGTTCACCCAAAAATTTAAATTCTGTCATTAATTACTTGCCCTCATGTCATTCCAAACCCGTAAGATCTTCATTCATCTTCGGAACACAAATTAAGTGTTTGATGAAATCCGTGAGCTTTCTGATCCTGCATAGACAGCAATGTAACCGAAATGTTCCCAAACCAAGAAACGTAGGAAGAATATCGGTAAAACATTCCATGTGACATCAGTGGTTCAACCGTAATTTTACGAAGCTGAGAGAATACTTTTTTTTGTGCAAAGAAAACAAAAAAGGCTTTATTTAACAATTCTTCTCCTCCAAATCACGTTTTCCGCCATTATCGAGATTACCTCTGCACGTAAACAATGCATGCGCGTGGTGCTGCTGACGTAGAACACGCGTTGTGGTTAGGGATGTAACGATTACCGGTTTGACGATAAATCATGATAAAATTCCCCACGGTTAGTATTACCGTTTCATCTTTTAATTATCATTAAAACTGTATTAGATTACCGCGATTTGAACAACTCGCGATAAATAAATACTGTCTTAAGTCAGCACGCAGAGTAGTTTCGTTTTGTGTGACAACAGGGCGGAAAAGCTGGGAGGTTTTAAAAGAGTGCTAAAGGAATTATACAAATTAATATATTAATGAATTAATTACATGAATGTACCGTTGAAGGTAGGAGAAGAATTGTTGAATAAAGTCGTTATTTTGTTTTCTTTGCACACAAAAGTATTCTCAAAGCTTCGTAAAATTACGGTTGAAACACTGATGTCACTATTTTATAAATATCCTTACTACATTTTTAGGTCTGGGAACATTTCAGTTGCATCAGAGAACTCTCGGATTTTATCAAAAATATCTTTATTTGTGTTCCGAAGATTAACAAAGGTCTTACAGGTTTGGAACGATATGAGGGTGAGTAATTATAATTTTCAATTTTGGGTGAACTATCCCTTTAAGTATGACACTGACATCTTACACAAAATGTGGGAGCTTTTTGTGAATAAAACTGCACAGCTGTGTATTTAAAGAACCCTACAATTACAGATACAGAACATTTATCAAGCCCTGAATTTACTATAAAAAAAAATTTTTTCTTTCCATTCAGGCAGATATTTAAGGCAATATCACCGCATGCGCTCAATGAGCTGTGTTTGGAAGCCCTTTGCTGCTTGTATTGATTGATGGATTTAAAAAAAAAAATCAAAGTAGTTAGCAGGGGCTGCATAAATCCAGACATACTACAAAACCATCTGTACTTCTGTGGTTCTTCTGAACTTTAACCACAAAGTACAAAACTCTTTTAGCCGTGGCTGAACCAGCAGAGAAAGAGCACAGCATTCTGGCTATCTGATACCGGATGATTCATTATTAGAGAATCCATAAGTAAACCCCAGCAGAAACATTTTTACAGATTAAAAGCGAGTGGGGTGACACTTGCCACCTTTTCTTAAAATGAGAGGGAAAGCTAAAACACGACATTATATTTCAGGATTAGAAAAGAGTTTCAAATAAAGTTGACGCACTGACGCTTCTTACCCCACTCTCCACAATATGCAAATTTAACTGGCTCACACTTTAATAAAACAGTCTCTCACTGACTTGAGACTCCCTTGAGAATACATGTCTTAAAAGACAACAGAGAAGCCTGCTAAAAACAACAACCTCATCAACTGCACAAGATGATGAGAAACTAGGAAGAGTTTGAGCTCAACATCAACAAGCTCAGAGGTCAAAACCAATAGGGTTCAGACCATTAATATTTGGACTCTTTTTTCATGGGATGGCTCAAGTTTCTTGCCAAATAGATACACTGTGTAGATACAAACAAAGCAGCACTCTCTCAGGAGCGCAAGGACCATAAATGGTGTGCAAAATGGAGGTATGTAAGGATGAAGCTGGTTACAGTCCAAACCTTTTCCACGCTTTCAGTCTCTTTGCAAAGTCAAATTTTGCATTTATACCTGAATAAGGAACATTATGTTTCAATAATAGTCCAAACTCTCTTATTGTACATTCATTTAGTCTCTGGGGGGCTGGACTAGGAGAACAAGCAATAATAAATGGCAAATTCACTGAAAAGAAATTATAAACAAAACAGTCTCTTTTCTAAACTTGCAAAGAATCTGGACGAAACCCAATGTTAAACAACATGTTCTCTCAGCGGTCTTGGAATACCAACCAGTGGTGATGAGTAGGGTCTTGTTGGACATGTCATGAGACCATTAGATAGAAGAGCTTTTAAAGAGACTCGAATTGAAAGAGTTCATCTAAGAAGCTATTATAGTGCATTCACAAAAGAAACCTTACAGTACAAAAGACATCAAGTGAAGTATGTACTCACACTCTCAGAAAAAAGGTACAAGAGCTGTCACTGGGATGGTACCCTTACAAAAGGTACACATTTGTACCTTATTTACCCCTAAAGGTGCATTTTAATACATTAAAGGTTCATATTTGTACTATATTTGAAAAAGCATTACCCTAGTGACAGCGTTTGAACCTTTCTTTTCTGAGAGTACATACCAAAACAGTCATTTTCATCAGTGCTTGCAGTTTTATATGCAACCATGCCACTAAAATGCAACCTCAAGCACAAGACAAGTGTTAAGTGTTTTATAACTACTAGAAGTCATTTTAAATTAAGTTTTCACATGAACAAAATGCTCCAACTTACTTTTTGTCCCCAAAGCAACTGTAAAATCCAGCCATGGTGTCAAAGTTCACCCCAAAAGCAGAGTTTCCTTAGTGCATCCTTTGTACAAGGTCCAAAAGTGAATCTTCACATCCGTTTTATCAAATCTCCAACATCTGCTTGTTAAATATCTTCACATGCGGGTGTTTGAAAAAGAGCAGAAGCTCATGAGACTGTGTATCCTTCACAGGGAAGGTACATGTGTGCTCCAGTAGCCTGTCTCTCAGGATTGAGCATGCTCTCTGTCTCTTCCTCCTGGATTCCCCCCTCCCGTTCTTCTCCAACCCCCGTCACCTAATCCAGAGAATCAGCTGCTATTGTCTCACCCCAGCGGCTTACCGCCGACAGGCCGGTCGTCATTTGATAATTAGATGGGGCAGCTCCCTGAGGAGATACCACCTTCGTGTCTGAAGGGGGGCTCATTCTGGCCCATGAAAGGGGGTTGGAAATCCAGTCAGACGGCAAACACAGTTTGAATAAATCATTAGCAACTTTTAACCCAATATTTAGTCAGCTACTAGACACCGTTTGTGAAAACTTAACACTTACTGCTCAGAATGGCTTAACTTACACTCTTGAAAATAAAGGATCTTTAATTGGCATCAATAGTTCAATGAAGAACATCCATGGAACCTTTCTGTTTCACAAAAGGTTCTTTAGATCATTAAAATGTTCTCCTAAACCCAAAATAATTCTCCTATGTCATCACTGTGAAAGTTCCCTTTTAGAACCTTTATATTGAAGTGAATATTGACCAAAGTGTTGCTGGTTCATGCATGTAAATAAAATACTTGTTTACTTTAGGAGAAGGGTGAAGGGTTGAAGAGCCAGATTCATGGTTCTAGGCTGCAAATTATATTTTACTCTAATGGAAGTAACTGGACATTTTAGTGACAGGACGTTCATCATATACATTACTTTCTTTAGAAAATGTGTTGTGCACACAACCTCAAACCATAAGACTCCACTACATACAAATGTTTCGCCTTCCTGCCAGTTTTGAATATTTTCCTTCCCCCTCAGGCAAATCGTGTAGGAGTATCCGGCAAAAGTGTAAACAAAGCTTTGCGCCGGCTGGTGCTTTTTCTTAAATACAAACAATAGCAAACGCTGGATTTCGAAAAAGTATTTTCTTCCGGGTCGGGGAGATTCATGCTTCATATTAAACGGCACAGACCGATATATGCAGACATAGATGTCAAGTTCACACTCAGTGATAGCTGTCTAACCCCTTTATTTTTACCTCACACATATGGTGAACAGAGTCTCATATGGAGTTGCACTGCAGGCGTACGTCTTACAGTCCTCTTTCTCAAAGCTGGGTGGAATGTCAGTCAGTTTTCCTTATGAAAAAAGCCAGGTTGGTATTTCCTGAGACCTTTTTGCTCTGCCGCTGAAGAAACCCATATGTATTTCATCTCAGACATACAGTTTCTTAAGAGGGCCATTAGGCTGAGCATTATCAGTAGATTCATTCATGCAGTCATTGTATGTGGTTGCCTGATAATCAGCAAAACATTCTCCTACAAACGTCCTTGACTTCCTTCTAAATGGCTTTCTTCATGTTTGGGGGGCTGAATACTTTTGGAAAGCTGACGTGTCCTGTTTCGATTCAAATTTGTTACACTAAGATACACACTTTGGCTAATACAATACTGTTCAAAAGTTTGGGGTCAGTAAGACTTTTCTTTTGTTTACAAATTAAAATTAATATGTTTATTAAGCATAATGCATTTATTTCACCAAAAGTGACAGTAAAGTCTTTTGCACTGTTACATAAAACATATTTCCGATTAATGCTGTTCTTTTGAACTTTCTATTTATCAAAGAATTCTGAAAAATGTATCGGTTTCCAAAAAGTATTAAGCAGCACTGTTTTCAACATTAATAATAATGATGCATGTTTCTCGAGCAGCAAATCAGCATATTAGAATGATTTCTGCAGGATCATGTGACACTGTAGACTGGAGTAATGATGCTGAAAATCCCAGGAATAAATTTCATTTTAAAATATATTCAAATAGAAAACAGCTATTTTAAATTGCATGTATTTTGCTGTATTTTTTCATCAAATAAATGCAGGCTTAGTGAGCATAAGAGACTTTTCAAAAACATTTAAATATCTTACCAACCCCAAACTTATAAACAGTAGTGTATTTTTTTTTTTCAATATACATTTTTGTGAGTCCCAAAATCATTAGTTAAAGGTGGGGTAAAACCGGTGTTTTCAGAAAGCAAGCGCGTTTATCCACAGTGAAGAGACCGCGCGTACACATGGTTACCAGGTTGACAAAGATACGTTGCACACTTAGCAGATATTTCTGTATTGCGCAAAAATACTATGGAACTCATTATAATCAGTGATGCTGTCTACACCATAGATACATATATACTAGGGCTGCACGATAAATCGCATGCGATGTTTAACACGCATATTGTCAGTAAAGCCGGTTCTGTAATCAGCGGTAAATCTCCATCACGTGCGTGCTTTCAC
>NW_015641057.1:638691-640400 GCF_001515625.1 Sinocyclocheilus rhinocerous | reverse complement strand
CGCCCCTTACTGCTGATTGGCTACAAGTTTGTTTTGCTATTCGGCCCGAATCAGTTTTCTAAAGTGTTTTTGAAAAATCGCTTACCCCACCTTTAAACATTTACAGTATGCATTTGGCAGACACTTGCATTCAAGGTATACAGGTTTTGCATTCCCTTGGAACTGAACCCATGACCTTGGTGTTGCTGGTATCATGCTCTACCTGTTTGAGCAACAGAAACCCTGTTTTTGTTGTTGTTGTTCCTGATTTTATTTGATATGATACATATGCTCGAACTCATAAGTACATTATCACAGGTGATAGATCTGTAATATTAACCATCACTCAATCAGATCAATCACCTAAGGTGCAGAATAGAATCAGCCAGAACAAATCAGACTACATTCTTTTAAAGACCTAGACACATGAATATTTAACCCTGAAAAGTGCCAGAAACCCCCGCCCACCAATTCAACTCTGTCAATCCCCTCAACAGTCTTCCCTGACTCGAGTTTCTTTAGGCATCTCCTGCAGAGCACTGTTTCTTTTCTTTACAAAGCTCTCTGAATTCCAGCCCACATCTGGAACACATCTTCTGAGGCAGCGCTCTACCCCACACTCTAATTAAGGCCATGTATGCCAAACTGTAAATAACCCAAGAAATGATACCCCTCGGCTCAGAGGCCCGAAAAGCGGGACGGTGCCGATTGAGATGGTTCGAAATAACTTCTAAGATGAATATACCAGTTCATCATGCAAATTCTATCCTCTCCTGAGAAAAACAAAGCCATGAGCAGGCCAAGCCCTCCATGTGTCCGTTAAGTCCTTTACTCTTACAATAAAAAGCATCCAGCTGGGTCCACACAGCTTGACCACTGAGCACAACCCATTCAGCTGCTCTTTTCCTCTATCTGTGACCAGTTAACTTTGTATCCCTGTTTCCAGGCTTTTTAAATCTCTGTGTGTGGCGTTTCTGGAGGGAGGTTTCCAAATGGAGTATTTTAATAGTTTAATGAGATGCTAATAATGAAATAATTGCGCCCTGGGTTTTATGATGCATTTCTTTGCAAAGTTCCTTTACAGACACAACAGGACAATTAAAGTGGCTCATCATCAAAAAGACACTTTACAGGACAACAGGCTCTATTAGCACATGCTCAGAGGGGTTAAATTAACTAATAAAAATACAATTCAGCTATTTGCCTGTTTAAACGACTCATGAGAAATACACAGAAAGTTAATGAGTGTTGTAATTTAAATACAGATGTTGTGTGATGTGCCATCTCTTGTTTTCTAACAAAGTAGAAAACCTTTACTTTTTTTTTTAATTAAACAAAGTCACCTGACATATATATATATTAGTGCTGTCAAATGATTAATCGCGATTAATCGCATCCAAAATAAAAGGTTTTGTTTACATAATATATGCGTGTGTGCTGTGTATATTTATTATGTATATAGGCCTATAAATACAAACACATACATGTATATATTTAAGAAAAATATGTTGTTTATATATTAAATATATTTATATATAATATAAAATATAAGAAATATAAGAATATAAATATATAAATGTATATACATGTAAATATTTTCAAAATGTATACTGTATGTGTGTTTTCTGTATTTATATATACATAATAACTATACACAGTATGCAAACATATATTATGTAAACAAAAACTTTTATTTTGGATGCGATTAATCGCAATTAATCGTTTGACAG
>NW_015641057.1:633184-638506 GCF_001515625.1 Sinocyclocheilus rhinocerous | reverse complement strand
ATATATATATATATATATATATGGGTCCAGTAACTAGTGACCTTTTATTGAAAAAAAAAAATCCGCTTTTAATTATTATCAGTATTATTTTAGTATCACTATTACTAGATACTATTACAGTTTTATTAATATTTTGAATTAGTTCTTATTTTTATATTTTCTGCTTTCATTTTAATGTTAAAGTTTTGGCATTTTTGTGTTTATCATTTTCATTAGTTTTTTTTAATATATCTATACAATTTTTATTAATTCATATTTTAGTTTTTCAGTTATTGCCTTGGCAACTAGCTGAAATAAGTTTACGTTTTTTTATATTCTATTTAATTTCAGTTCATGTTTATTTTATTTCAACTAAGGATTTTTAAAAAAGTTTTAGTTTTATTTAACTATAATAACCCTGCTTTTATGTCTTCACTAGATTATTTTGTTTAGCTTTGCAATTTGATAAAAACATTTTAAAAATAATCGATATTTAAATGTAGTCTCTCAATTATTATGAGGTCATTAAACGGCATGCAAATATAGAATTGTCATCAAGTCAAGAAGAACAGGCTTATTGTTGCAAGTCAATTTAGAAAAAAACAGTTGATTTAAATACATTTAGATGAATTACAACATGTCACCACAGCAGCCTTCTCTAAAACTGCTTGAAACTTTATATCAACTTCTCCAAATAATAATTGCACATAGCCAGACAAAAGAGAGGCATGATTCTAAAGCCAAACTCAAAATGATTACTTTGGTCTGAACCATAGACTGTATAAAAACAGGGTCTGAACATATGGAGAAGACGTTGATCATGAGACTGTACTGTCTGTACAGTAATCAACATTGCTGAGAGCAAGAAAAGGGTCATTTGATCTTCTCTGAGTAGCTGACACCACAGAAACCGTTAACACAGATAGGGCATTTTCCCTAAAGAACAGAAAAACCTGCAATTCAGTATCTAGAATACACTAAGTTATTTGTTTCTTGTAACAGTTTATTCTTACAGGCCTTGAAAAGTTTAAAACTAATTTTCTAGATAAGTTGGTGGTTAGATATATATATGGGCACCTGTCTTTATTCCACAAAGTATGTAATCTATAAGTAATTAATATCTTGCTAATGTGTTTTTTTCTCTCTTATGAATGAATGATGCATTTATATAGCGCTTTATCTCCTGAAATATGTTCAATCAGTCAATCGTAATTTTGTGGTTCTCAACTTTTTAAAACAAGAAAACAAATATATTAGGTAAACATGACTTAGAAACAACAACATTAACAACTGAAACGTTTGAAAACGTATAACTAAACACGTATAACTAAAACAAAGGTACTTATAATTCTTCGTGTTTTTGAAAAAATAAACAAATAACGTAAATACGTAAAACGTCGCAGAATTTCAGGCATTTGTGTCAGCTCGACGCTCTGAATATTTACATTATTAGAGCACTATTAAATGTTCTGAAGTTATCCTCTTTTACATTACAAAACATTATTTAAAAAGCCATACTACTATAAACTGCCGAAGAACAAATCGCTAGTTACAACTCAGCAAATGATTCCGCGGAACATTATTCACTGGACTTGTGATGGAGATGTTCGCTTCCCAAACTTCCCAAACAACCGCTTTGTCCAGCGCAGTCAGCTAAAAACCGACAAAAAGCCTCAACAGAACCAAATTCGCTCATTTATGCGTTAACGCAGACATGTACTTACAAAGTGAAGAAAATCCTAGTGATATCTGGTCATCCTTAAGCGAGCGAAACAGAGATTTTTTACTAATGACATTCTCCAGTGTCATGTGCGAGTGCAGGATGAGGCTCAACATCGCCCTCTATCGTCGACAACAACACACGCATTCAAAACGTGTTTGCAGCTACTACCAGGAGCAATGAAGAATAGCCTACATATGAGGCCAATTTAATGTAGATTTGGAAAGACTTCATAATATAAGGCCGTTGTGATAAATAGTAAACACGTGATTGGAGTAAATAAATGAGCTTCATTTAATCAGATCTTCATATCATCACAGGAAATGCACTGTGTAGGCTAGTTTCATTTCGAAAACACCACAAACTCTTAAAAGAGAAAGATTACATCAGCATCTACTAACTGCTTTTAACTAACCATAGCAATACAGTAGGCCTAATATTAAGGATCAGGACTGGTGGTTCTCACTGCACTAATGTAAGGGTTTTTACTGCTGTTTTTCAGTAACCCTTGCTTTTGAACCACTGGGCTCTGGCAACAACATCATTGGCGTAATCATCTCCTGTGGTGCCGATGTCCATGCGCTCATACGTTTGGACGTTCTTCACACCTGCGTTGTAGGCTGATATTCCCCCTAAAACAGACATTATACTACAACTGAGACTTGAGAGTTAAGTGATGAACTTCTATTTCCATTTAATTGTCTTTATGTTTATTTATCTCTCAGTGTAAACCCAACCTACCTTTAAAGCATTGCTCTTGTGTCCACTTGGGGAATTTTACTTTAATTTCTTTAATGAAGCCAATGAGTATGTCAGTGGCTTGTATGATATGCAGCTCACTGTCCCATGTACCTGTTGGAGCATGGTAGCGTTTGTCAACCTATAAGAAACATAATCAAACGAGAATGATTTAAAATGTTCAGAAATATTGAATGTACTCTGCTTATTTCTTGCTGGTATAAAAATGTCTTGCATGGGATATCTACAACTTACATTTACGAGTCAGCTTTAGTTTATACTCACCACTTTAAATCTTATCTCATGACTCATGTGCTTACTTATATTACTATATTTTGAAATAGAGAAAATCAGTTCTTCTGACCAACCTGCATGAGGCCAAAGCCATTGTCATGGTCGCCCCATCCATTCTTCAGGACGGCTCCGGCTCTGGACTCTCTGGATATAATGGCAGCAATCACAACTGGGTCCATCTGCTTTGCTCTGCCAACTTTGATAATTATACTCTTGTATTTCTCTATCCGGGCCAGATCAGTCTCAGCCAGTTTTTTGGAGGCTTCAACCCCTATGACAAGTGTTAATACTGTAACATGGTGCACACAAAAGAGTCATATGTGAGTTGTATGCAGTCATGCATTCTCACCCTTTATGGTTAATTTGTCTTGTTTTGCTGTCTTCTCTGATGCACCGGTGGTGTCTATTTTCAGGATGTCTCCATAAAGGCATGCTAGAAACAACATGGAAAATATCACCTGAAACCCTTAAATAATTATTTATGCAGAAAATGTATGCAGTGCTAAACTATCACAAAATGAAAATACTGTATCATATAAAAAACCGTCAGCACCTAATATTATATGACTTACCCATGATGTTGATGTAGAACTGCCGTGAAAGAGCAAATCACTGAGTTTGATGAGCCTTCTCACTAAATCAGACCTCAGCAGGGCTGGATTATATATGATTGCAGAGGGAGTGGTTTCTCTTTTTTCCCAGACGTTCTTCTGCTAAGGTGTGGAGAAATGTATGGTTAAAAAAATCTTTTTTTTAAATTTTTTTATGTGATCATATTATTAGATCACACCCAAGCAAGTGAATCATAAGTGGGAAGATTTATCAGGTGGAGGCTTCATAAACCTCAAAAAGGTATAACCACTTTCGATTAATGTAGTCAATGACAAATGAAAATAAAGCTGTGGGAATTTTTTTGGGAAATGTTAGCACTTGTGCCAGTGAAAAAAAGCATGCCAAATCTGCCATTTCAAAACTTCCTTGATTAAATGTTAACTTTTGTAGCAAAGCATCAGTGAATGTAGGTGTTTAAACCTCAGAAAACATTGTCAACCTCAGGAGGTCAAACTAAATATTGTATAAACCCTTTCCACTTTTAATATATCCATTTATTTATATGAGGCAACTCCATTACAAACATACAGTCTCCAATTTTATTATACTGTCATGGAAATTCCCAATACTAATCTGACTTCACCACAGACAATTCAAACAACTACCAGTTGTTAATATAATAACTACAGTATCTCGAGCTAATTCCCTGAATTCCCCAAATACTTAAAAAACTATCCAATACATCCCTGAAGTATGGTGACGGCGTCCCGTCAAGAAGCTACTATCGCTACCTCAATCTTTAGTACTTCTATCCCTCAGCTGTGCAGCATATACCAGACACCACTCCCAAGTTGCTCTTTGCAGGATGAAAGTTTATTCACGGCTGGGAGTCCACTGGTCACAACAACCAAGAGAGACTCCCTGAACAGAAGGATACAAGAACATTTATACCTTGTAGTTGAGTAAAAATCAATGTCACTCAAGTCTTCCTCACTGTAATTGGTTATACTGATCTGATTATTGGTTTGTCACTGTTAGTTCTACTATTTTAAGCACTTTTGGGGTAAGTATAGATTATTTAATCACAGAGACACAGGTCTTTGATCTGAGCATCCTTAGTCTGCACTTTTCTGAATTGAGCATATCCTTTTGACTCCTTCTGAGGCCATCACATAAAATATTTCCATCACAATATAAAATTGCAATTGTACAGTATTTTCTATCAAAATAATAAATAAACGTAAAAATAAACAGCAGTTATAAAATGTAAAATAATAATATATGATTTGATGATTATTTAATATTAGTTTGTATGGTTTGTGAGTTATAAACAAAGAAACATAAAATTATACTGCCAGCTAGTGTCAGGCAGTTTTCATTGCACTTGGCATAGTAATAGTTGAGATATGGGACCATCCAATTCTGATTTATTTGTGCTTTACAGTTACTGTTGCCCATGTACATGTAGGAGAGAAAAATAATATGGCAACTAAGAAGTACATGAAAGCAAAGCTGAAAAAAGTACTGCCTGGACCCCTAACAAGATCATTTTAATATGGATATGGGAAGACTATTCATTAGAGACACATGATTTGATTAGAGACACATGATTTCATCCCAACAAATAGAAAACAAAATAAATAACAGTGAACATCGATTAGAATGAACAAAACACAGTGTTCTTCAAGTAACCCTTGCTTTTGAACCACTGGGCTCTGGCAACAACATTATTAGCATAGTCACCACCTATGGTGCCCACGTCCATGCGCTCATGATATTCCCCCTGAAATAGACTTAGGCGAAGGACCTAGACCCCCCAACCGGACCTGCTCGCAAGGGGCGTAGCCATATGTGACCCTGGACCATAAAACCAGTCATAAGGGTCAATTTTTCAAAATTGAGATGTATACAAATACGCTTTCCATTGATGTATGGTTTGTTATGATAGGACAATATTTGGCCGAGAAACATCTATTTGAAAATCTAGAATCTGAGGGTGCAAAAAAATCAAAATATTGAGAAAATCGCCTTTAAAGGGG
>NW_015641057.1:632160-633099 GCF_001515625.1 Sinocyclocheilus rhinocerous | reverse complement strand
AATGAGATGAAACAATTTGGACCGACTGTTCTCTGAGATAGATAAGTCCACTAGCTAGCTACCTGTTTAAGAGTCTAATAGCTGAGGGGAAGAAGGAGTTCCTTAATCTGGAAGTCCTGCAATTTACACTCCTGTACCTCCGTCCTGAGGGTAGGAGTGTGAACAGTCTGTGTTGGGGGTGTGTGGGGTCTTTAATGATGGATGCAGCTCTTCTGTGGACTCTGCGATGGTAAATGGCCTGCAGAGAGGGCAGTGGAGTCCTGATGTTCTTCTCAGCAGTCTTCACCACTCTCTGCAGACGTTTGCGGTCCATCACTGTAGTGTTGCCATACCATGCAGTGATGCAGCTGGTCAAGGACACACACATACACAAACTATACACATATACATACATACATACAATGTAAGAAATATAATAATAAAAACTATGCTGCAGTAGTAGTAATATAGACTATGAAAAAAAATAGAAATATAGACTATGTGACAGTGGCTGGTGAGTTTTCCTCAAGTCTACTATCATCTCCTTTGTCTTGTCCGTGTTGAGGGTGAGGTTGTTGTCCTCACACCATGTCACAAGACTGGCCACCTCCCTCCTGTAGGCGCTTCATCCTCACCGGTGATCCGTCCTATCACTGCGGTGTCATCAGCGAACTTCAGTATTATGTTGTCCTTGTGGGAGGCAACACAGTCATGTGTGAACAGTGTGTAGAGGATGGGACTGAGAACTCAAACGCGAGTTTTGAGCAGTGTAGAGCAGTGCTTGTTGTTTGTCATTTCTCCGATCACAAATGCAGACATGGTTTTATGTTTACACGGCGCGATGCAACGCAGCGCGTAAAAAGACAGTATAAGTCATTATAATCCGTAATTATGTCCCCACTGGATGCAACAAATGCCTCGTTTGTAATGGGTTTTATTGGTTTTGTCTGGTCGTGCTGG